>NC_090648.1:175049597-175244597 GCF_040937935.1 Hyperolius riggenbachi
CTTTACCGCAAATCAGAGCCTCAATATGTATCACCTGATCAAACCAGTCACATGGTACACATAAGTAACACTCTTAGTACACCTTGCTTGCAATGTGCTTGACAATAGTAAGACCACTTTCACACTGCCATGCCACGTTAGACAATATAATCGCAAAACAAACGCTATACGATTGTATTCTGCTGGGACTTTACATCGGTGCATTAGCAGTGCAGTGGAATCCCTATGACCACATATGCATTTGCAGTTGCAGTGAAGAATACTTTTCATGTTTCACTGTTTGTGCCACGAGTGTTTAATGCGCAGTGACTTTTCTTCTCTGTTAATGTTTTTGTTTAGGTTCTTTCCCCACCAATAATATACTGAGGCAGATCCAGCTTTATACAGGAAGCAGTCTTTAACCTTTATTATTATTTTGTATTTATATCGCAAGTGAAATATGGTCGAGTGTTAGTCGAGGAGCAGAAATGCAGACCAAACCAACAAGTGTTGATTCTGATAATACCTTTAATGACTTTATTATACATGGTTTTATTGCAAGCTTTCTGACCCAGTTCTGTATAATGCCTGAAGAAGAAACGTAACATTTCAAAAGCTTGCAATAAACCATGTACAGTTAGTACAGTTTCTGGCCTAAATTGTTCACAGGGCGAGTGTGTCAAAAGGCTCGAGAACGCTATTTGTGTTTGCAGCCCCCAGTATGAGTTAGCCAAGTGTCCCCTTAGTATAAGCCGCCCCAGTATTGGTGGCCAGATATGCCCCAGTATAGATAGCCAGGCATAGGTGCCCCCAGGATAGGTAGCCAGGTACAGGTGCCCCCATATAGGCAGACAGACATACTGTAGGTGTCCCCAGTATAGGTAAGCAGGCAAAGGCGCCCCCAGTTTAGGTAGCCAGGTAGAAGGCAGCAGCACGTGGAGCTCCACTGTATTAAGACCGGAGTGCGGTAGAGGTGAGTTATCAGAGCGCCCACTGCTGCCCGAAGCTGTGCTAGAAGGGGAGCATGGAGGGAGGAACCATGGTGAGGGAGGTTGGATTTGGCACACCCTCTATGCGGCCGTATCACACTGTGCCCGCTGCTCTCCCTGCGGCACACTCCTACACTGCACCCCCCTCCAATACTGTGCCACAGGTGATCACCCGCCCCGCTTGCCCCTAAAAACGGGACTGACAGTCATTAAGGTATTACCGGAGTCAACGCTTCTTGGTTTGAAGTCTGCATATTTATATAGCACCAATATCTTCTTTGATATTAAACAGGAAGCCTGTTATGTTAAATGAGGATTGATATCCAAAAGCCCAATACACATAGTGTGAACACACCCATCAGCATCAGCTCAACAAAAATGTACATACTAGAAAAGGTTGACTAATTGCATTCAGTTAGTTTTCGATGAATGCAGCTGAGGTAAGAGGCTGTAGTGGATTTCTAGCTCTGGGGAATTCTCCTCACCAGCACTGTACATTAGGGATGGTCTAAAGCTCCGGACTGCTGCTTGCCTCTGCCTGCCTTAACTATAACTTGCCATAGCCGGCTAATCCAGCAATTTCCTCAGAAGCCACTAAATGGTGTTGGCTCATTCTCAGGTTTTTAAAAGGTAATTAAGGTAAATCCTTCATTATCTCAGTGAATCCTACAGAGTCACTGGGCTTTTGTTTAGAAATAGGGAATCTGGCCTGCACTTATGTGAAAAGCATGTCAACCCTCTTCAGTTTACAATCTTTGTATAATTTATGATTTTCCCTTTGCTTCAGGTTTTTCTGAAGCTGTATCATCAGCATCTGTCCTGTATCATAATAAGGCTCGGACAAGTATCACTGAGGAACCAATTCCCCCCCCCCCCCCCCAATTAGACTTTTCCCCCACAATTCGCAAATAATACTAAGGAAACCTAGTTATAAATGTGTAGACACCACATACAAATGAGAAATGTGAGTATCTTGTTATAACTTTATATTTTTAATCTATTATCAGTGCTTGGTTTTAAGCGCTAACATATTATAAGCACCGTACAATGAATAATAGGCAGTTCAAATGACACGCTTTAATAGATTAAAGCACCAGCTTTGTCACAGCATGGAAGGTGAACACTGCCCAATTAAGCTCACAGTCTGAGAGGTGAGTATATAATACTATATGTAGGGAAAATGGGACTGTGACCAATGTGTGCAAGGACGGCATCTTTTAACTGAACGCGCTGAAACCAGCGCAGGAGATTTGGGTGCAGCCAGCGCCACCATAGGCCGTAATAGGAATTACGGCTATACCAAGCACAGGGAGTAACTTCGGGGCCGTCAGAAGTCGGATCTGAAGTTGCTTTTAAAACATAATAATTCGGCTTCCAGCAATTGCTGAAAGCCGAATTAATTCATTCCCCACCATCCATGGCGGCCTAGAGGGGGAATAGTATTTAATACGGCTGGGACTTGTGCGGCAGCAGGATCAGCCATTTACCGGCTGTATCCTGCGCCCAAGTCTCCAGCGCCGTTGTCTCTCATGCGCCTTTTTAACTATCCCTGTGAGTTTGTCCTGCTGCAAATATCAGACTGTGGCTATTTAGCAAGAAAGAGATAGGACAGCCAGGAATATGAGAGTAGGACAGATGTAGAGATGAGTAGGACAGACTGGGTACAGATGGGTATATGAGTAGGGCAGACGGGAATATGATTTGGGCACACAGGGAATATGAGAAGGACGGATGGGGGATATAAGTAGGACAGACTGAATACAGATGGGGATACGACTAGGGCACACAGGGAATATGACCAGGTATAGACACAGATATGAGTAGAGCAGATAGGGACAGGAGTAGGACAGATAGGACTATAAGTAGGACTGCGTACAGACATGGACATGAGTAAAATAGATGGGAATGTCAGTAGGCCAGAGGGGAGATGCAAGTAGGACAGACAGATATACGAGTAGAACATACAGGAATTTGAGTAGCACAGGTACACATGGGATATGAGTAAGAGATAAGGGGCCTATACACTGGTCAATGTCAGCCATCGATCTACGGCCAATTCGACCGCTTTGAATGAATCGGCTAGAAATCGCTGCAGCAGGAAGCATGATCGATTGATTTCCAGCTGATTTCGATCTATTTGCTCGATCGGTCTGGGTGGAAAATCTAGGTTGATCGGCTACTGGCAGCAGATTGATGGCCCATAGAGTTGCATTGGATCGAATGGTGCAATAATGCATTTCAATCGTTGTTCAATAGATTTCAGAATGAAATCTATTGGAAATCTGTTCCTAGTGTGTGGCACACATCAGATAGATTCATGTCAGATTCAACCTGACCGGCATCTGACAGGAATCTATCTGATGGTTGAATCTGCTGCAAATCTACAAGGGCTCGTTTCCACTAGTGCAGCGTGCGTCTCGCAGACGCACGCCGGCACTGAGCGGGTGGGTGGGATCGCAGGTGAATCCCATGAGCCGTGCCATGCACGGCTATGGGAATCGCAGCCTCCGCCGCAAATTCTGTAGGGGGTTCCGGTCGACTCGCTATTGCAAGCGATTCGGCCGGCGGCACCGTTATCCCCTATGGCAGAGTTTTCCCGCACTATTTGCCTGCGGGAAACTCTGCGGATTCGTGGCTGTTTCCGCGATAGTGGAAACGGGCCATTAGTGTATGGCCAACTTTAGACAGATGCAAATATGAGTAGGCAAGTTTATAAAGCTGGCCATTAAGAGTCTGTTAGAATGCGTTAAATGTAATTTCTGGCTTTGCTGAGAGAAAAAGAAAACCACTCAGTTAAGATCTATATGTACATGGAGTGCAGAATTATTAGGCAAATGAGTATTTTGACTACATCATCCTCTTTATGCATGTTGTCTTACTCCAAGCTGTATAGGCTTAAAAGCCTACTACCAATTAAGCATATTAGGTGATGTGCATCTCTGTAATGAGAAGGGGTGTGGTCTAATGACATCAACACCCTAAATCAGGTGTGCATAATTGGGCAACTTCCTTTCCTTTGGCAAAATGGGTCAAAAGAAGGACTTGACAGGCTCAGAAAAGTCAAAAATAGTGAGATATCTTGCAGAGGGATGCAGCACTCTTAAAATTGCAAAGCTTCTGAAGCGTGATCATCGAACAATCAAGCGTTTCATTCAAAATAATCAACAGGGTCGCAAGAAGCGTGTGGAAAAACCAAGGCGCAAAATAACTGCCCATGAACTGAGAAAAGTCAAGCGTGCAGCTGCCAAGACGCCACTTGCCACCAGTTTGCCCATATTTCAGAGCTGTAACATCACTGGAGTGCCCAAAAGCACAAGGTGTGCAATACTCAGAGACATGGCCAAGGTAAGACAGGCTGAAAGACGACCACCACTGAACAAGACACACAAGCTGAAATGTCAAGACTGGGCCAAGAAATATCTCAAGACTGATTTTTCTAAGGTTTTATGGACTGATGGGCCAGATGGATGGGCCCGTGGCTGGATTGGTAAAGGGCAGAGAGCTCCAGTCCAACTCAGACGCCAGCAAGGTGGAGGTGGAGTACTGGTTTGGGCTGATATCATCAAAGATGAGCTTGTGGGGCCTTTTCGGGTTGAGGATGGAGTCAAGTTCAACTCCCAGTCCTACTGCCAGTTTCTGGAAGACACCTTCTTCAAGCAGTGGTACAGGAAAAAGTCTGCATCCTTCAAGAAAAACATGATTTTCATGCAGGACAATGCTCCATCACACGCGTCCAAGTACTCCACAGCATGGCTGGCAAGAAAGGGTATAAAAGAAGAAAAACTAATGACATGGCCTCCTTGTTCACCTGATCTGAACCCCATTGAGAACCTGTGGTCCATCATAAAATGTGAGATTTACAAGGAGGGAAAACAGTACACCTCTCTGAACAGTGTCTGGGAGGCTGTGGTTGCTGCTGCACGCAATGTTGATGGTGAACAGATCAAAACACTGACAGAATCCATGGATGGCAGGCTTTTGAGTGTCCTTGCAAAGAAAGGTGGCTATATTGGTCACTGATTTGTTTTTTGTTTTGTTTTTGAATGTCAGAAATGTATATTTGTGAATGTTGAGATGTTATATTGGTTTCACTGGTAAAAATAAATAATTGAAATGGGTATATATTTGTTTTTTTGCTAAGTTGCCTAATAATTATGTACAGTAATAGTCACCTGCGCAAACAGATATCCCCCTAAAATAGCTAAAACTAAAAACAAACTAAAAACTACTTTCAAAAATATTCAGCTTTGATATTCATGAGTTTTTTGGGTTCATTGAGAACATGGTTGTTGTTCAATAATAAAATTATTCCTCAAAAATACAACTTGCCTAATAATTCTGCACTCCCTGTATATTACAGGGATTTTTTTTTTTAAATGTTATTTCAGATTCCTTACCTTTATTTTATCTGCAGAAAGAACCAGGGAGTAGTACTAACGTATATTCTGCTACCCCTATTTTTACTTGAGTAGCAAATGAAACCAACCCAGTCTGTTCCCCAACTGGTAATATACATTCCAATGCACAGAAACACAAGAGAAAAACTTGGTGGTTGAGTGAGCTGGGCATAAGTCAACAAAATCTAATGATAAGTAATAAACCCCCTTACAAGGTAAATATAAAAGTATGCAAAAAACATAGAAATGTACCATAAACAAATACTATTGATGATGCCACAATGAAGTGTGTTAGTCAGCTATAATAATAAAAAAAGATGGAGGCTGGCACCACCAATAGTATTTATGCTCATTTATTGCATTAGCAAGATGTCAAAAAGCTTTGCTGGGCCAATGGCCATTAGCCCAGCAAAGCTTTTTGACATCTTGCTAATGCAATAAATGAGCATAAATACTATTGGTGGTGCCAGCCTCCATCTTTTTTCTGATCATGGACCCTGTAGTACGAGGTTCTTTTGGGCTTGGGCACACCAGTCTCCATTTTTTGTGAGTGCTACTCCGCTCCACTGTTTTTTAGTCCGCTATAATCACTTCCACAAGACAGTAAGCTGAATGGAAGATCTCCAAATAGGTCCAAGAACAACATGCCTGTGAAGTGACCCACAATGTAGTAAAACTTCATAAGGAGCAGCCATGACTGAGGGTGAGTATGTAGTGTCCAAAGCTTTAATAAATGATCCATGTTGGGGAAACTCCTCCACTGTGCAGGTCACTTAAGGTGCATACACACATCAGACTATAGTCTTTAGAAAATGAAAGATCACAGACCAATCTTACCACCCTTCATGTAGTATGAGAGCATTTCTACACAGTCTATTCTATGGAGCTGAACTCCCCATCAGAAAAAATCTTTGCAAGATGCTGCACACACAGATGCTGTACAGACACAAAAGATCAGTATCTGCAAAAGATCTGTTAAGCAGGCCATACACTGGCTCGATTCCCGGCCGTTTCGACAGCAGATTCGATCCTGGGATCGAATCTGCTGCCAATCGTTCGCGGTAAACGCAGCCGCCGATCCGATTTCCTCCCGAAATCGGATCGGTCCGTCGATCGCGCCATGCGGGAAATTACCCTCGATCGCCCGCGGGTAAAGTGCGCGTCGCTAGCGGCGGTCGATCAGATCAAGTATACATTACCTGAGGCTGGCTCCCGGGCGTCTTCTCCACGCTGCACGGCTCTGTTCCGGCTCCATCCATCCCGGCGCTTCCTGTGTCACTGCAGTGACCAGGAAGTTCAAATAGAGGGCGCTCTATTTGAACTTCCTGGTCACGGAGTAACACAGGAAGCGCCGTAATGGAGCCGGAACAGAGCCATGCAATGCGGAGAAGATGCCCGGGAGCCAGCATCAGGTAATGTATACGGGGGGGGGGGGGGGACAGGCGGCAGGAGCAGCTCAGCAGATGGTGAATCGGTTTCAGGCTGAAATCGATTCACAATCTGTTTGCAGTAAAGGCAGCCATACGATCCCTCTCTGATCAGATTCGATCAGATAGGGATCTGTCAGCTGGTCGATCTAATGGCACATCGACCAGTGTATGGCCACCTTTACTGCCAAAGATCCGTTCCTGCAAATTGCAATGATAGTCTATGAGATCTGCATCTGCAGATCAGCATATACACCTTGTTTAACTGACATTCATCTGCAGATCAGATCCACCAGGATGGATTTTCAGATCTGCAGATGATTGTCTGATCTGCAGATGAATGTCAGTTAAACAAGGTGTGTATGATGAAGGTAAATACACCATACACCATTCTCCTCCTCCTTGACCTTTCAGCAGCTTTTGATACAGTAGATCATCCCCTACTCCTCCAGTCCCTCCAATCCATGGGCATTCACGATCTCGCCCTGACCTGGCTTTCATCCTACCTCTCCAACCGCTCCTTCACGACCTCCTTCAATGAGTCCTCGTCCACCCCCAACCACCTCTCAGTGGGAGTCCCCCAAGGCTCGGTCCTTGGCCCCCTACTGTTCTCCCTATACACATCCTCCATTGGCAAGGTTATCTCCTCCATGGGTTTTAACTATCATCTGTATGCAGATGACACCTAAATCTATCTCCACACCCCTGACATATCCACCACTACCATGGACAAGGTCTCCTCCTGCCTATCTGCCATCTCCTCCTGGATGTCCGCTAGGTTCCTAAAACTAAATCTAGACAAAACGGAATTTATGATCTTCCCACCCCGGTCATCCCTGGACCTCCCAGATGTGCAGGTCACTGTTAACCACACTACTATTCACCCTACCTCTCAAGCCCGCTGTCTGGGTGTCACCCTGGACTCCGCACTCTCCTTCACTCCCCACATCCAAAACCTCACAAAGTCCTGCAACTTCCACCTTCGTAACATCTGTAAGATTCGCCCTTTCCTGACCCCTGCCACCACCAAACTCCTCATCCATGCCCTCATAATTTCCCGCCTCGACTACTGCAATGCCCTTCTGTCTGGACTCCCTAAGACCCGAATAGCCCCACTGCAGTCCATCATGAATGCGGCTGCCAGAATTATCCACTCCTCCCATCGCTCCACCAGGGCGACTCCCCTCCGTGAATCCCTCCACTGGCTTCCTATCCAGTCCAGAATCAGATTCGAGATATTGTGTCTGACCTACAAATCCATCCACAAAACCTGTCCAACCTACATTTCTGATCTTACTCAGAGATACACACCAAGCCGCTCACTCCGCTCCTCCAATGAACTTCGCCTGACCGTCCCCCGCATCACCCAGTCCCATGCACGCCTCCAAGACTTCTCAAGAGCCGCTCCGACACTGGAACTCCCTACCTCCACCCATTAGGGCAGCCCCCTCCTTCAACACCTTCAAGAAGGCCCTCAAAACTCACCTTTTCACTCTTGCCTACCACCCCTCACAATTGCTCTAAACCCAGCCGAACTCTGGTCCCCTACCTCTCGTGTCCATACCTCTCCCTCTAGATTGTAAGCCTTTGGGCAGGGTCCTCACTCCTTTTGTGTCCTACCTGATCATGCACATCTATTACTGTGCACCCATGCTATGCATTTGAGTGAACCTAACTTGCCTAACTCCATGCTCCCATCCAGTGACTGACTAAGCATTACCTTGTACTCATACTGTGCTGTGTGATCTGGTTTTCTTGTATTCCTGTATTGTCATATTGCTGTTTGTCACCCCTAAATATTGTCTGTAACCTAAATTAATGTCCAGCGCTGCGTAATATGTTGGCGCTTTATAAATACAACAAATAAATAAATAATGATGATCTGCAGATGCAGATCTCATAGACTATGAATGCAATTTGCAGGAACGGAATTTTGGCAGGAACAGATCTTTTGCAAATGATCTTTTGTGTCTGTACAGCATCTGTGAGTGCAGCATCTTGCAAAGATTTCTGTCTGATGGGGATTTCAGCTCCATAGA
This sequence comes from Hyperolius riggenbachi, assembly GCF_040937935.1. NCBI lineage: Eukaryota > Metazoa > Chordata > Amphibia > Anura > Hyperoliidae > Hyperolius > Hyperolius riggenbachi. The sequence goes on from NC_090648.1 coordinate 175,058,429, forward strand.
ATAGACTGTGAAGGTATGGCTCTCATACTACATGGAAGGTGGTAAGATAGGTCTGTGATCTTTCATTTTCTAAAGACTATAGTCTGATGTGTGTATGCACACTTAGGAGGAGCCAATGGATGTAGAATCTTGATAATGAAACACTGTGGAGATTCAAAATTGATTGAGGCAATAACATTAAAATGTCTAAAAAATGCAACATCCTTATGTGCTTAAATGAGGCTCTATATAGACTGCCTCTATATCTATGCAATGCTGCTGGCCAAACAGTTTAAACAAAGACTGCAGACTTAAAAGCATACATACATAGTACATAGTTGGTTGAAAAAAAAAATACATCCGTCCATTACCAGGAGAAAAATATATAAATAAAGACTAATACACACAACCAGTTTGATTGCCCAATCATTTGCCAATTGTACCACTTCCATATAGTATGAGCGCTTACCTGCACATTCTGTTCATATCATTGAAAATCTTTTGGCCCTCATGCTACAGGCTTTAAGAGGTAAGATGATTCTTAACAACATAAGAATGACTTGTGTGACAGTGACACTGATGTATGCAACAGCAACTATTTAAAAGTCCACTTCCAGGGGAAACATGGTTTTGCATACTGTAGAGAGGGGTTAGAACCTTTTCTGGATTATTTTTGCTCTGCCCCCACCCCCAATTTAAAAATCCACACATCCCATCCAGACAGAAAGACTTAAGCCACACACCTTACAACTAAAGCATTCAATTTGTCGCAAATTCGACAAAAACAATCTATTGAGATCTATAAGATAATAGCAAAAAGTTTCTGTACCGGGTTAGCTAAACAAATTATGTAGGTAGAAAAACAAAGTTTTGTGAAAGTAATACCCTTTAACCACCTGAGCTGTCTGGACGAGCTCAGCTCGTCCAACACCGCCGGAGGCTGCCGCTCAGGCCCTGCTGGGCCGATTTTAATGAAATAAAAGCAGCACACGCAGCCGGCACTTTGCCAGCCGCGTGTGCTACCTGATCGCCGCCGCTGCGCGGCGATCCGCCACGTGCAGCGGCGAAAGAGGGTCCCCCCAGCCGCCCGAGCCCAGCGTAGCCAGAACAAACAGTTCCGGCCAGCGCTAAGGGCTGGATCGGAGGCGGCTGACGTCAGGACGTCGGCTGACGTCCATGACGTCACTCCGCTCGTCGCCATGGCGACGAGGTAAGCGAAACACGGAAGGCCGCTCATTGCGGCCTTCCGTGTTACTTCTGGCCGCCGGAGGCGATCAGAAGAACGCATCCGGAGCGCCATCTAGTGGGCTTTCATGCAGCCAACTTTCAGTTGGCTGCATGGAATAGTTTTTTTTTTATTTAAAAAAAACCCTCCCGCAGCCACCCTGGCGATCTTATCAGAACGCCAGGGTGGTTAATGGCTAACTGATGAAGTTAAATTATGCAAGCTTTCTGGGATCTAGTCCCCTTGTTCAGGCATTTTACTTTTGCTAACATCTGGAAATATGTGGTTATTGAGGTCAAGGTAATAATAATTAAAAAGTAATAAATATTTATGATTAATAAATGAATAGATTGTACACCCGGGCCCCCAGCAGACAGTCACACCCAGCAGCAGAAAACAATATGGAGCCATCCATAGCAGAGACCCCCACTACAAATATGTCTGCAGTTCTGGATCAGCCAAGATAGAGCAGACAATGGCTGGACAGTTGAACTTTGCCAGACCACTGAACTTGCTGTGAACTGGGCCTACCTACAGAGGAGCAGCTCTGACTCACCCCACTACAAAGCCATGTTGCACAATGAAGACCAAGAAAAGCCATGTGCACTGAAAGTAGTGGTCAGCTCTATACTCCCTCCAACCCCCAATCCACAGATCATAACAAAAGTCCAGATAAAACACACCACAGCCAAAAGCAAAGAGGACTATGTGGAAAAATGGAGGAGTGAAAAAAAACAATCACAAAAGCTAACCATATACCAGTCTCTACTGAGAGACTATAAAATGGCCCCATACCTGGAAAAGCTCAAAAACTCTCAAGAGAGGAAAATCCTGAGTGTCTGCAGACTGGGTGCTCACAACCTTGAAATTGAGTCTGGGAGACACAGACAGACGTACAAACCCAGGGAGAATAGACTATGCCAACACTGTGAGCAGAAAACCTTTGAGGATGAAAGCGACTTCCTGCTGCACTGCCCCAAATACACTGCAACCAGGGTCACTTACTTTAAGAAATTGATGGAACTATTCCCAGACTTTCTCACAGTAGAAGGTGAGAGAAAAACATATATCTTACTGGGGGAAGAGGAATCCACAGTGACAACCGCTGCACACTATGTCACAGTATGCCACAGACTGAGAGGAGCATAACAGAACTGTAAACCTAAAAAATGTCTACAGACTGCTTAGCCATTGTCCCCCCTACCCCACCCCCTTCCATGTCCCCCTTTTCCCCTTGTTTTGGCAATACCTGTATGAATCTTGGTCATGCCAATAAAGCCATCTTTGATTTGATTGATTTGAACTGTTATCTTTCAGTGTTGCCAGCTACCACAGTCTTTACTGCAAGCTTGTAATGACTGCAGTTATGAAACGCTTTAACAACTATTTAAATTTCTTAATAGAGTTCATCAGTTTCAGGGGTTCTTTTATGCCTGCAGCTCATTAAAGTCTTGGTATTTTTCATTGTTTGAACACAGCAGACTATAAACTGGAATCTCTCTCTTCAAATCAGCACTTTGCCTAATAAAAATAATAATAAATATAATAATGTGGTAAATTAGTAGTAATGTTCTCTCAGACTCTGTCATTGTCTGCTGACTCTTCTTGTTGCTTCAAGTCACTTTGCCAGCAGCAAAACTAGATCACAGACGCCTGGTTGGCTATGACAGCAATTCTTCATTACTAATGGTGTACAAAATAGCTGAGTCATGTGTGTGACCTGCCCCACCACCATGGCCTATATGCTCTTCAGTATTGTGTACAAGCTTTTTACTCTGTTTTGTATTACTAAATATAAATTTGCCTTCTTACAACAGAAGGTATTTGCAAATTATGTAGCTTGTATGAGCAAGAAAGAACTCCCATGATGCATCACTACTGAACATGCAAATCATGGGCAGAACGGTGGCGTAGTGGTTAGCTATCTCACCTTGCAGCACTGGGTCCCGAGTTCAAATCCCAGCTGGGGCATTATCTGCATAGAGTTCGTACGTTCTCCCGTGTCTGCGTGGGTTTTCTCTAGGCACTCCAGTTTCCTTCCCCATCCCAAACAACATACAGATAAGTTAATTGGCTTCCCCCTAAATTGGCCCTAGCCTACCATACATACACTACACAATATAGACATATGCATAGCTCCCAACTGTTCCTCTTTTGGAGGGACAGTCCCTCTTTTGGAGCCTTGTCCCTCTTTCCTCCTCATTTGTCCCTCTTTCAGGACTTTGTCCTTATTTCTATGCAAATATATATATTTCTCTACTAAAAAATGTGTTTGACTCTAAACTTTATTCCCATTCTTTAAATTGATATATTACTAATTTTAAAATGTTAATATGAAGGAAAACAAACCAGGATAGAAAGGACCAGTGTGGTTTGAATTATAAAACAACATATTTTTCTAATGACATCTTTATGGTATGCGTGACTAGGGGTGTGATGGGCGTGATCAGGGGTGTGGCAGGGGTGTGGTTTAAGTGTCCCTCTTTCTCATCTCAATAAAGTTGGGAGGTATGCGTATGACTATGGAAGGGATTAGATTGTGAGCCCCTCTGAGTGACAGTTAAGTGACAAGACCATACACTCTGTACAGCGCTGCAGAAGATGTTGTCGCTAATAAATATTAAATAGTAATATCATCTCTTTATGTAAACCAGATACACATCCAGAACAGCTGGAGTGCAGTGAGCCTATAGCCTATTACATTGTCAGAGTCATACTAATCCAATATGCATACAGTTGTTTCAGACTGATTGGCCCTCTTCAGTGCATGGTGTGCATCATTACGACTTTATGAGGCCCTGGGTCCAGAGGGGCCCACTAGGTGTCCTCCTTCATCCATCTTATTAGCTTTTCATTGGTGCTATGCTGGTAATGTACACCTCTATACAGTATATGCATTGCATAGTAGTAATCCTTAACAAACTGTTTTATTACTCTGACTACCCTCTCGGACACTGCAGCTGTCTTTAGTTGGTTTTGGGGTGCCATGTCAATACAGTGCTTGGGGCCCCATGTAAAACTCGCACCAGGGCCCCAAGCTCCTTAGTTACGCCACTGCAGAAGGAATTTGCAATTATATTACCATCACTTCCAGCATATGTACAAAAAGCTTCAGAACAGAAGTGCATTCATTGCAATCATTCCATGTTGCTCATTAGCAACAGACATGTCACTAGCCTGGAGGCTAGTGATGTATCTGTACAGCGTCGGCACTTCGCCCAAGGGATCAAATACAAATCCGTGCCGGGCAACAGAAATGCCTCCGTGTGTACGAGGCTTGACATCCGAACCTTTGTCCCCAGATTTCGGCACCATGATCCGTGCGCCTGCCATATCATATTGATTGCTCATTTGTACATATGCATGGCGTGACAAGTGCAAAGCTGATCAATTTTTACCAACACTTCTGATTGCTTAATGGCCAATAATTGTTTATTCTTTGTTTACTCTGTGTTTCTAATTGGTTTCCAGAAAAATTCCACATCCAGTCAACAGAACTGTGATTATTTTTATTGAATTAGCCAGGTGAAAGTGAATGTTGGCTCATGTTTACAAGGTCTTCAAGAATTTGGGTAAATGTGCTCCATAATGTGAATGAGCACTAATAAGTGGTTTCTTTAAATATGGCTTTTGTGAAATTGTCATATTTATACAAACAACCTATTTCAGTAGTATACAGTATATACTAATTATGCTTTTGTTTTTTGTTTTTTTTATTAGATTCAGTAAAAATTTTTTAAAGAAAAAGGTTGTGTAGTGAATGTGATAATATTTTTATTAGCACTAATATAAATGTTGCTATAATCATCTCAATCAGCAAGCATTGGATAGCTCTATCACTAAATGTTAGAATATAGTAGACATATGGACAATCATGGATAACAGTTCAAGAATATGTCATTCAGGTTGGTTTCACATTAGCAACCTGCGTTTGTGTTGCGGTGCGATCAGACAATCGCACCGTAACGCTAAAAACAGGCTTTGTAGACACCAGCTGTAATGAGCCTTCATGTAATTCTTGGCCGCAATTCAAATCATAAGTGAGACTCTCTAGTGATCACTTCCTGTGGCAGACATACCAATTGCAAGGAAGTGTATTGAAAAAATACGCTTCCGCGGACCGCAACGCGAAACAGTTCATAATATCTGCAGCACCATTAGCTTACATGACTTCCCGTCAACACCCATCACAGCGGAAGATGATCCATAATGCGCTGATGCGTTTGCGTCACATGCAATATTTCCTGCACCATGTCAGGGATGAAATGATGAAATGTCCCATAGACTTTTATTGCTTTAGCATTACCCTGCGGTAAAATTGGGTAACGCAAGGCAATGAAAATGCTCTAGTGTGAAATAGGCCTCAACGTGGGGAAGCGGCACCAATATAAACAGACATGAATATGAATTCCAGAATGGTATCACATATTTGAGGCCAGCTGCAAAGATGCAAGATAAGAGTCATGATCTTAAATTTGCGTACACACACTACATCAGTGGTTCCCAACCTTTTCCGGCCCGGGGAACACTTTCTGACCATATTTTTCTCCGGGGAACGGCGGGGGGCACGCGGGTGTTTGCGCGACCTAGTGGACAGTGCCGTGTGTAGCAGGCTATGGGGGGGGCTGGGGTGCGGCTGCATAGCTAGCATAGTTGCCCCAGTATAGGGAGTTTAGTTGCCCCAGTATGGTTAGTATAGTTACCCCAGTATAGCTAGTATAGTCCCAGTATGGATAGGTAGTGCCCCAGTATAGGTAGGTAGTGCCCGGTATAGCTACTATAGTGCCCAGATAGCTAGTATAGTGCCCAGATAGCTAGTATGGTGCCCAGTATAGCTAGTATAGTGCCCAGTATAGGTAGGTAGTGCCCCAGTATAGCTAGTATAGTTGCCCCCAGTGTAGCTAGTTTTGTTGCCCCCAGTGTAGCTAGTTTAGTTGCCCCCAGTATAGCTAGTTTAATTGCCCCCAGTATAGCTAGTTTAGTTGCCCCCAGTGTAGCTAGTTTAGTTGCCCCCAGTGTAGCTAGTTTAGTTGCCCCCAGTATAGCTAGTTTAATTTCCCCCAGTATAGCTAGTTTAATTGCCCCCAGTATAGCTAGTTTAGTTGCCCCCAGTATAACTAGTTTAGTTGCCCCAGTATAGCTAGTACAGTTGCCCCCAGTATAGATGCCCAGGAGGGGGGAAGCAGCGCTAGAAGGAGGGGCAGTGGAGGCAGCGGTGGGGAGGGGGGAAATATCCCCCCCCCCCTCCCTCACCTGGGACCCCTCCTTCTGCCTCTCTCCCCCTCCATTTATCGGTGGCAAGTGCGGGGCGGCTCGGCGGCGGGGAGACATGCGCAGACTTACCACTTCTGCGTTCCAAGCGCCGGCAGCGTCATGTCGTCAGATCTCCGCCTTCAATGCCGCCCACTGTGCTTCCTGATTAGCGGAAGCACAGTGGGCGGCATTGAAGGCGGAGATCTGACGACATGACGCTGCCGGCGCTTGGAACGCGGAAGTGGTGAGTAATTCTCCGCGTGCCTCCCCGCCGCCGACCCCGCACTTGCCACCCATAAATGGAGGGGGAGAGAGGCAGAAGGAGGGGTCCCAGGTGAGGGAGGGGGGGGGGATATTTCCCCCCTCCCCACCGCTGCCTCCACTGCCCCTCCTTCTAGCGCTGCTTTCCCCCTCCTGCGTTCTACATACAGTAGGAACGCACGGCACACCAGGCAACATGCCGCGGCACACTAGTGTGCCGCGGCACAGCGGTTGGGAAACGCTGCACTACATGGCAGTTGGCCAAGGCGACAGTTGGTGGCTTGTGTATAGCTGCCCCCCTAGCTTGCCCAGAATACCAGATCTTTAAAGAGAACCTGAACTGAAAATAAAAAGTCAAAATAAGCATACACAGGTCATACTTACCTCCTGTGTAGTCTACTCCTCAATCTCTTTCCCCACTCCTGTGTCCCATTTGTCCATTGTGATCAATGGAATTCTCCATTTTAAAAATGGCCATTACCCCATAACAGCTTCCTGGTCAGCACACTGTTAAACTGTAATATCACCCACTTAGTTACATAGATATTTGGGTTGAAAAAAGACATACGTCCATCAAATTCAACCAGAGAGCAAAGTACAGCCCCAGCCTGCTCCCTCACATATCCCTGTTGATCCAGAGGAAGCGAAAAACCCTTACAAGGCATGGTCCAATTAGCCCCAAAAGGGAAAAAATTCCTTTCCGACTCCAGATGGCAATCAGATAAAATCCCTGGATCAACATCATTTTGCATTACCTAGTAATTGTAGCCATGGATGTCTTTCAACGCAAGGAAAGAATCTAAGCCCCCTTTAAATGCAGGTATAGAATTTGCCGTAACTACTTCCTGTGGCAATGCATTCCACATCTTAATCACTCTTACTGTAAAGAACCCTTTCCTAAATAAATGTCTAAAATGTTTTTCCTCCATGCGCAGATCATGTCCTCTAGTCCTTTGAGAAGGCCTAGGGACAAAAAGCTCATCCGCCAAGCTATTATATTGCCCTCTGATGTATTTATACATGTTAATTAGATCCCGTCTAAGGCGTCTTTTCTCTAGACTAAATAAACCCAGTTTATCTAACCTTTCTTGGTAAGTGAGACCTTCCAACACACATATGAATTTTGTTGCTCGTCTCTGCACCTGCTCTAAAACTGCAATATCTTTCCTGTAATGTGGTGCTCAGAACTGAATTCCATATTCCAGATGTGGCCTTACTAGAGAACAGTCTAAGAACAGTCAGTGACATGACTGTGTACTCTGTAAACTGCTGCAGAAGTTGTCAGTGCTATAAAAATACATAATAATAATACGGTAGGACTTTAGACTGACTATAGTATGCATTAGATTGTGAGACCCTTGAAATTATAGTAAGTGACAAGACTACATACTGTTATGCTGGGAATACACGTTACGTTTTTAGTGAAAAATCGTTCCCATAGATGCCTTCGATGATAAAATTCTGACATGTCCGATTTTCCGCTCAATTCTGTTCCGCTCGATTTCTCATAGAATTGAATGGAAAAAAGATAAGAAAAACAAGTGGAAGATAAGAGAATTGAGCAGAGGATTGAATGGCTAATAGATCGCGCGCCAAATCGAGCACGGAAAACGTAACGTGTATTCCCAGCATAAGATATTAGTGTTTTATAAATACAATCGTGGGCCTTTACTGCCCAGTCCTGCCAGCAGGGGGAGAACAAGACAAGATCCCCAATTAATAGCTACACTGCTATACAATAGTGATCAATGTGTTGAGTAATCATATCACAAATAATATTTCACAAATGATAGCAATGTTACAGATTTGTAATAATTGATAAAAATACACAAACTTATCCTTAATCGTAGCAGTAGCAGTTGCACTGGTAGCAATGCTGGTCAGATAATCCATAATATCAATACTCTGCAATTATCACCAGCTAATCACATGTCCAACGTCAGTAATACCAATAATATATGAGTATGAAATAGATTAACATCTGCACGCTCTGATCACAGTATAACCTCATACATGGAAAAAAGGCACTGGGGCAATTTGGGTGCCAGGTATAGCCGTTAATAGAACATCGATAAAATTAGGCAATGGGTAATATGATAGTAGAATATTGGTTGTCTTTACCAATATTTTACTATCGCTAAGGTCACGTCCAGTAGTGCGTTGCAGTGCGGCATAACAGCTGCTCTGTAGCACAGCTTGCCGCACTGCAATGCACCACCTATGTGAGATTCACAGTGCGTCAGGTGTGTTTTGGTACAAAGGAAAGCAGCATGGTAACGCACTACAAAACAGCAAAATGCGTGTATTAACAGTTACGGTGAAGCATACTTTTCATTGACCGTATGTTTCACTGTATGCAATGTATTGCGTGGGTAACGTGCGGCGCCATTTTCCCAATCTGGGACTGGTGACTAATACTACTACCGTAGCATGCCCGTGTCACTATGGTCACCAGAGACCAGAGCAACAGCTGCACCAATCAGGGAGTTCCAGGTGGCATCATGTAATCCCGACCCCTAGAAGATGCCGCACCCCCTTTGTGCTGACAAACTTACAGTATAAGAATTTTGTTGAAGCAAATAAAATTAGTGAAGTTGGGGAATGAAAATAAGAGGGTGACATACAAAAGCTTTTACATGGGCCCCATAACGTGTGTAGCCACATCAATATGTCCCTGTGTCTACGACAGGCACACAGACATCCGTGACAACCCAGATAAAAATATGAACCCCTTTCCTACTGTACTCTATACGTTTATCTGGAGGTGAGATGCTAAAACTCAGTCCTAAGGAAAATATATTTTCATTCTGGATAGTGTAGTAAATGGAACACTTCTGGATTATTTCCCCTGCTTGCAGGAAACTACTGAGGACATGCTGGTCCTAAGCCTGTATGGATAGGTGCGCAGCTGTAGGCAAACACAGGTACAGAACAGATTATTGAACCTGAAAAGTTCAGTTAACCCCTATTACACACTCCTAGGAGTTCTGGTTCACCATGAGCTATCTGGGTACTCTGTAACCCCTATAACAGCAGAGAATAGCAGGTAGGGCTGGTCCAGACTACAGGCGCAGAAGAGCCATCATTGCAGGCGGCCAGCGGGGACAGCGAGAACCACCAGAGCTCATGAGAGGGACTGGGATGGCTGCGAGGGGCTGGAAGAAGCCCCAGGTGAGTAAAAAATACATTACCTTTTTGGCCTCAGAAGACCTTTAGGTAAGTATCTGATTTTGTACCGAAGCTTCAGCTCGGGTACACTTTAAATCCTACCTAAAGCCCAAATTTAAAGTAAACCTAAAGTGAGAGGAATATGGAGGCTGCCATCTTTATAAACAATGCCAGTTGCCTGGCTTCTGTACTGAAGCTCTGCCTCTAATACTGTAAGTCACTGGCCCAGAATGAGCAAGCAGATCAGATGCTGTGACTGGAGTGACTCCACTCGCTGTATGTTTGTTGCAGGTATGAGACTCAAACACAACTTAACCACATAACGACCGCCTAACGCCGATAGGCGGCGGCAGGTCGTTGTTGTTTTCCATTCCATGTCAGTTCACGGAGGGTGTCTCTGTTAACAGCCTGCGAGCCTCCGATCGCGGCTCGCAGGCGAAATGTAAACATGCGGGGAAGAAATCCCCTGTGCTTACATCATACGGCGCTGCTGCAGCACCGTTAAGGAGATTGGCGATCCCCGGCCTCTGATTGGCCGGGGGTCGCCGCAGTCCGATAGGCTGAAACCTATTAGATCGCCGTCCTGTGCCACCCCACAGTAAGGAGGAGAGGGAGGGAAGGAGAGGGAGGGGGGTTTAGCGCTGCGGAGGGGGGCTTTGAGGAGCCTCCCACTAAACAAAATCATCCGGCGGCGATCAGACCCCCCCAGCAGGACATCCCCCTAGTGGGGAAGAAAGGGGGGCAGTCTGATCGCCCTGCCTACCTGCTGATCTGTGCTGTGGGCTGGAGAGCCCACGCAGCACTGATCAGCGAAATATCCCCTGGTCCTTAAGTGGTTAAAGAGGAACTCCAGTGAAAATAATGTAATAAAAAAGTGCTTCATTTTTACAATAATTATGTATAAATGATTTAGGCAGTGTTTGCCCATTGTAAAAACGTTTAAATCCCTGATGTACACTCTGACATTTATTACATGGTGACATTTTTACTGTTGGCAGGTAATGTAGCTTCTGCATGCTTTTTTAGCAGTTAGAAACAGCTGTAAACAGCTATTTCCCACAATGCAGCAAGGTTCACAGGCAGGAAACTGCCAAGAGTATGTACTTTTCTTGTTTCTTGTGGGAGGGGTTTCACCACAATATCAGCCATACAGCGCCCCTTGATGGTCTGTTTGTGAAAAGGAATAGATTTCTCATGTAAAAGGAGGTATCAGCTATTGATTCGAATAAAGTTAATTTCTTGGTCTGAGTTTCTTTTTAAGCCAAAAGCTCAGCATGACAGCCAAGAAACCGGCATTGTTTATAAGGGAATGAAGTTAGCATCCTACATACTTCTCACTTCAGGTTCCCTTTCAGACAGAGACCATGACTAGTGGTGATTGGTTCAGCACTGCCTTGCTTTACTCACCTGGCAGAGCTGTTATTTTCCATTGTGTGGTGAGCATGTGGCCTCCTCTTCTCCCCGACACTTGGCTGGCGTTCCGACCACGTCTTCTCTCATACATCTGGCTGATCAGGGCTCCCCATAGACTAGCATACACTATATACATGTGCTCACGTTGCCATTTACCCAAACCAATGATACAAAACTAACCCATATAAACATGACATTAGTCCATGTGCACCTGCCGACAATATGATGCTGTGGCATGTAACAAAGGGCTGGTTTCCACTACAGATTACACAATACAATTTTTACAATGTGATTTTGCAGCGATTTTCACTGGATGCTAGGAACACAAGGAGAAAATGCAGCATGCATGACACGATCAGGCAAAATAGCATTGAAATCACATCGCACTCAAATCACAGCAAAATCAGGTTTAGTGGAAAACAGCCCTTATGAAGGGGATGGGGGCACAGCTTCAAGAAAATCCCCTTCTCCTATATGCACAAAATGATACAGTATGTTCTATGGGAAGAGGCATGGAGAGAGTTGTGTGTGTGTAAGGGGTTAATGGTGGAACAACAGCCAAGTAGTGTGGGATAGCTCTCCGAACGCCCATAAATGGTTAGGGCTTGTTCTCAATAGGGCAAGTAGGGAGTGATTCCCGCTAATCGCCCAAGCGCTTTTTAAGGTGCTAGAGCTATAGAAACCTGATGGCAGTGATCTCAAAAACAAAACAAAGCGTGTCTCAAGCGACACAGAGCTCAAACAAGCATTGATCGTGATCGTCGGGAATTGCAGAAGTGTACAATGATTTTAACATGCTAAAAAAACGTTGTAGTGTGAATGGAGCTCTGAAACTCCGTATATCTCAAACCCAACATGTCCAATCTGTTTTCTGATTGATTTTCCTATCAATTTTTCATAGAAGTGAATGGAAAATCAATCGGAAAATAGATCTGACATGATGGAAATAGTCGATCTGGAAGTAAATCTGCCAGAACATCTCATGGCGTGTACCAGGTATAAAAGCTGCCATAAGTTGTGGGCTGCAGCCATATTATCTACTCTGACCGTGTAGGTCAGTGTAAGGTTGGCTGTTCCCATATCACCTGCCTGTGTTACTCCATGTGTCAGTGTAATGATTGGCTGTTCCCATATCACCTGCCTGTTACCCTATTTGGTCAGTGTAAGGATTGGCTGTTCCCATATCACCTGCCTGTGTTACCCTATGTGGCCAGTGTAATGATTGGCTGTTCCCATATCACCTGCCTGTGTTACCCTATGTGGCCAGTGTAATGATTGGCTGTTCCCATATCACCTGCCTGCGTTACCCTATGTGGTCAGTGTAAGGATTGGCTGTTCCCATATCACCTGCCTGTGTTACTCCATGTGTCAGTGTAATGATTGGCTGTTCCCACATCACCTGCCTGCGTTACCCTATGTGGTCAGTGTAAGGATTGGCTGTTCCCATATCACCTGCCTGTGTTACACTATGTGGTCAGCGTAATGATTGGCTGTTCCCATATCACCTGCCTGTGTTACCCTATGTGGTCAGTGTAAGGATTGGCTGTTCCCATATCACCTGCCTGTGTTACACTATGTGGTCAGTGTAAGGATTGGCTGTTCCCATATCACCTGCCTGTGTTACTCCATGTGTCAGTGTAATGATTGGCTGTTCCCATATCACCTGCCTGCGTTACCCTATGTGGTCAGTGTAAGGATTGGCTGTTCCCATATCACCTGCCTGTGTTACTCCATGTGTCAGTGTAATGATTGGCTGTTCCCATATCACCTGCCTGTTACCCTATTTGGTCAGTGTAAGGATTGGCTGTTCCCATATCACCTGCCTGTGTTACCCTATGTGGCCAGTGTAATGATTGGCTGTTCCCATATCACCTGCCTGTGTTACCCTATGTGGCCAGTGTAATGATTGGCTGTTCCCATATCACCTGCCTGCGTTACCCTATGTGGTCAGTGTAAGGATTGGCTGTTCCCATATCACCTGCCTGTGTTACTCCATGTGTCAGTGTAATGATTGGCTGTTCCCACATCACCTGCCTGCGTTACCCTATGTGGTCAGTGTAAGGATTGGCTGTTCCCATATCACCTGCCTGTGTTACACTATGTGGTCAGCGTAATGATTGGCTGTTCCCATATCACCTGCCTGTGTTACCCTATGTGGCCAGTGTAATGATTGGCTGTTCCCATATCACCTGCCTGTGTTACCCTATGTGGTCAGTGTAAGGATTGGCTGTTCCCATATCACCTGCCTGTGTTACTCCATGTGTCAGTGTAATGATTGGCTGTTCCCACATCACCTGCCTGCGTTACCCTATGTGGTCAGTGTAAGGATTGGCTGTTCCCATATCACCTGCCTGTGTTACACTATGTGGTCAGCGTAATGATTGGCTGTTCCCATATCACCTGCCTGTGTTACCCTATGTGGTCAGTGTAAGGATTGGCTGTTTCCATATCACCTGCCTGTGTTACTCTATGTGTCAGTGTAATGATTGGCTGTTCCCACATCACCTGTCTGCGTTACCCTATGTGGTCAGTGTAAGGATTGGCTGTTCCCATATCACCTGCCTGTGTTACCCTATGTGGTCAGTGTAATGATTGGCTGTTCCCCTTTGTGGTCAGTGTACATTATCCAATGGTGAAATTAAACTTTTTATGGAAAGTGTTCCCAAATTATTATTTAATACAAAGAATTATACTAACAGGACACCATCATTTCCCTCTGCTCAGCCTCTCTTGCAACATATTCAGGGTCCTCATCACTTCATAATCCAGATATGTCCCCTAGGATGAGGCCTAGCTGCAGGGGCGCAGCTAAGGTTTTGGTGGCCCCATGCAATCCATAACTTGTGGCCCCCATCCATGAAAGAAGCGCAGCGAAAGAATGGGCAGCCCCACCACAAAACAAAGCGGCTGAAAAATGGGCGTGACCAAAACATGATGTGGGAGGAGCCAAATACTAGCAGTTTCTAGGCTAAATTGCACCCAGGGCGAGGGTGTAAAATGCGCCGTCCCCACGTGGAGACAGGTATAGGTGCCCCCAGTATAGGTAGCCCGTATAGTTGCCCCCAGTATAGGTTAGATAGGTAGTTGCCGGCAGTATAGGCTAGATAGGTATGTGCCCCCAGTATAGGTAAGATAGGTAGGTGCCTGCAGTATAGTCTAGATAGAAAAGTGCCCACAGTATAGGTTAGATAGGTAGGTGCCCGCAGTATAGGTTAGATAGGTAAATGCCCACAGTATAGGTTAGATAGGTAGGTGCACGCAGTATATGCTAGATAGGTAAGTACCCCTCAGTATAGGTTAGATAGGTAGGTGCCCGCAGTATAGGCTAGATAGGTAAGAGCCCACAGTATAGGTTAGATAGTTAGATGCCCCCAGTATAGGTTAGATAGGTAGGTGTCAGCAGTATATGCTAGATAGGTAAGTACCCCTCAGTATAGGTTAGATAGGTAGGTGCCCGAAGTATAGGCTAGATAGGTAAGTTCCCACAGTATACAGGATCTTCTCAAAAAATTAGCATATTGTGATAAAGTTCATTATTTTCTGTAATGTACTGATAAACATTAGACTTTCATATATTTTAGATTCAAATACACACAACTGAAGTAGTTCAGGCCTTTTATTGTTTTAATATTGATGATTTTGGCATACAGCTCATGAAAACCCAAAATTCCGATCTCAAAAAATTAGCATATTTCATCCAACCAATAAAAGAAAAGTGTTTTTAAAACAAAAAAAGTCAACCTTCAAATAATTAGGTTTAGTTATGCACTCAATACTTGGTCGGGAATCCTTTTGCAGAAATGACTGCTTCAGAGCAGCATGGCATGGAGGCAATCAGCCTGTGGCACTGCTCAGGTGTTATGGAGGTCCATCTGCTGAAAAGCTTTATGGAGATGAAGATTTCATTTTTCAGCATGACCTGGCACCTGCTCACAGTGCCAAAACTACTGGTAAATGGTTTACTGACCATGGTATTACTGTGCTCAATTGGCCTGCCAACTCTCCTGACCTGAACCCCATAGAGAATCTGTGGGATATTGTGAAGAGAAAGTTGAGAGACGCAAGACCCAACACTCTGGATGAGCTTAAAGTGAACATCCGGACTAAAAATCGACTCAGCAGCACTGAAAAGGCTTTGTGTTTCTTTAACAGTTTCACAGCATCAGAACTTTGTTTCTCTTATACAAACCTCATTTTTAGCTGCACAGAAAAAAACTGCCCGGGCTTTTTTCCCCTGATGCTGTGCAAAGCATGATGGGATTTCTGATTTTGTTGTTCTCTTTCTCCTGTTTTGGTGCAATTTTTTTTTTTTTTTTTTTTTTTACATTTTGAATTTGACATTTGAAGCCTAGCATGTGCAGCTGGGAGGGGTAATCAGGACACAGGATAGTTGGAACTGTGTCTCCTGCTCCTTGTCACCTCCTTTCAACCAAAAAGATGGCTGCCCCCATGACAAAGATGGCAGCCCCCATGACTCACAAACATTTGCCTGTTCTTTTAAAACAGGGTGGGTAAGAGATTATATTACCTATCTATTCTAATTAACATAACTAATGTAACTTGATGACAGTATGTTTGTTTAGGCCGAAGTTCCCCTTTAAGGCTGCTATCCAAGCATCCTGGGCCTCCTTAACACCTGAGCAATGCCACAGGCTGATTGCCTTCATGCCACGCCACATTGAAGCAGTCATTTCTGCAAAAGGATTCCCGACCAAGTATTGAGTGCATAACTGAACCTAATTATTTGAAGGTTGACTTTTTTTGTTTTAAAAACACTTTTCTTTTATTGGTCGGATGAAATATGCTAATTTTTTGAGATAGGAAATTTGGGTTTTCATGAGCTGTATGCCAAAATCATCAATATTAAAACAATAAAAGGCTTGAACTACTTCAGTTGTGTGTATTTGAATCTAAAATATCTAAAAGTCTAATGTTTATCAGTACATTACAGAAAATAATGAACTTTATCACAATATGCTAATTTTTTGAGAAGATCCTGTAGATAGGTAATGACCCCAGTATAGGTAAGATAGGTAGGTACTCCTCAGTATAGGTTAGATAGGTAGATGCCCCCAGAATAGATTAGGTAGGTAGGTGTCTCCAGCATAGGGCGGGGGAAGCCGGCAGAGTGAAGTTTCAACTCACGTGGCTTCCTCGATCCTGCACACAGCCTCTTTTTCTTGTCCCAGCGTGCGGCGTCTATCGCACCGGTAAGAGCTCCCCCTGTGATGACATGCGGTTACGTCATCACAAGGGGCACTGTTACCATAGCGACAGGCGCCGCACGCTGGGACAAGAAGAAGATATAGGCTGTGAGCAAGATCGAGGCAGGTGAGTTGAAACTTTGCTCTGCCCGTTCCCCCCGGCCCCCACCACTGCGCACACCCTTCTGCCGCCAGCTGCCAGCAGCAGAGCAAGGCCCCCCTCCGTGTGCGGCCCAAAGCGGGGGCGTGGCTCGCCTGTATGCTGGCAGCGCCCCTGCCTAGCTGCACCTCTCAGCCTTAAAGGAAAACTTAAGTCAGAAAAAAAAAATGACATTTACTCAACCGGGGCATCCCTCAGCCCCCCGAAGCTGGATGGTGCCCTCTCAGCCCCGCTCCGATCGTCCTGTCCCCGGCGGCGGCTACTTCCTGGGTTCGGCGACAGCCGCCGACAGGCTGGGAACGCGGCTGATTTTCCGCGTTCCCCGCCGCTATATCACCCCTCTATGCTGCTATAGCGTATATATATACGCTATAGCAGCATAGAGGGGTGATATAGCGGCTGGGAACGCGGAAAATGAGCCGCGTTCCCAGCCTGTCGGCGGCTGTCGCCGAACCCGGAAGTAGCCGCCGCCGGGGACAGGACAATCGGAGCGGGGCTGCGAGGGCACCATCCAGCTTCGGGGGGCTGAGGGATGCCCCGGTTGAGTAAATGTCATTTTTTTTTTCTGACTTAAGTTTTCCTTTAAGCTGGGAATACACGGGTCGTTTTTGCGGCAGATAGATGGTTAGATAATTTCCGACATGTCCAATCTCCCATTCGATCGTTTTTCTGCTCAATTCCTGATAGAGGTGAATGGAAAAAGATAAGAAAAAACGAGCGGAAGATAAGAGAATCAAGTGGAGAATTGAGCGGAAAATCGATCAAGCGGAGAATCGAGCGTAAAAAGGACCCGTGTATTCCCAGCATAACAGGCATTCTGGACAAATGGCAGCCAATACATACCCTGTGGCAGCTTGTGTGTGATGAGCAGCGCCCTCTAGTGAGCAGAGGGAGAAGCCAGAAAACACAGGAAGCTAAAGCCCAGTACATATAATGCCTTAGCACAGGGATTGCAGTATTATTTTATTATTATTTATTTATAAAGCACTGACATCTTCCGCAACGCTGTACAGAGTACACAGTCACGTCACTGACTGTCCTCAGATGCCCTCAGAATCTAATCCTTGCCATAGTCCTACATACCTCACAACTTTTTGAGATCAGAATGTGCATCCCAGTCTAGGACCAATTTAGAAGGAAGCCATTTAACTTATCTGTTTTTGTGATGTGGTTATCCAAAGACATTATTCAGCGATCCAATTACCAAATCACTAACATACTTTAGTTATCACTAAATTACTTTTGTACTATCATGGCACCTGCAGTGGGGCATGTCCTGCTTGTCCTCCCCCTCTCAACAGAACAGGCTGCTGAGCTGTGGCCAAGTAGCGTGTCTGTAGAGCGATCATTACTACAGCTGTCACCCAAAACAATCAACAATAATTGTCTCAGGTGATACTGTGTCTGCATGGAAAATAACGCCAGTTCTGAGAGCTACATAAGCTGATCAGAGCTGGTTCTAGACTTTTTGCTGTTCTCTCCATTTACCAAAACCAGTACAATATAAACTGGAGCAGAACTCATATAGAAAATGCAGCAGATGCCCATATGGAGGATACTGAATGGTCGCTCTGAGCAGCCACTCCATATCTCCACCTGTTCTGCCCCAGATTTTCCCCAATTCTCCCAGCAGTGGTATATTTTTGATAAATCTCTAATATAAAGTCTGTGTCACTTAAAGAACAACTGTAATGAGAGGGGTATGGAGACTGCCATATTTATTTCCTTTTAAACAATATCAGTTACTTAGCCACCCTGCTGATTCTCTGCCTCTAACACTTTTGGCCCTGGACCCTGAACTAGCATGCAGCAGAATAGGGGTTTCTGACATTGTCAGATCTGACAAGATTAGCTGCATGCTTGTTTCTGGTGTTATTCAAACACTACAGCAGCAAAATAGATCATCCGTGTGGCCAGGCAACTGGTATTGTTTAAAAGCAAATACATATGGCAGCCTCCATACCCCTCTCATTTCAGTTGTCCTTTAA
Source organism: Hyperolius riggenbachi (assembly GCF_040937935.1). Taxonomy (NCBI): domain Eukaryota; kingdom Metazoa; phylum Chordata; class Amphibia; order Anura; family Hyperoliidae; genus Hyperolius; species Hyperolius riggenbachi. The sequence goes on from NC_090648.1 coordinate 175,077,080, forward strand.
AGAGTAACTCCGACCATGAATTGAACTTTATCCCAATCAGTAGCTGATACCCACTTTTACATGAGAAATCTATTCCTTTTCACAAACAGACCATCAGGGGGCACTGTATGACTGATATTGTGGTGAAACTCCTCCAAAAAGAAACTCTGAGGACCGTGGTACACATGGCAGTTTCCTGTCTGTGAACCCTGTTGCATTGTGGGAAATAGCGGTTTACAACTGTTTCCAACTGCCAAAAAAGCAAGCAGCAGCTACATCACCTGCCAACAGTAAAAATGTCACCATGTAATAAATGTCAGAATGTAAATCAGGGATTTAAAATATTTTACAATGGGCAAACACTGACTAAATCATTTATACATAATTATTGTAAAAATAAAGCACTTTTACATTACATTACATTATTTTCACTGAAGTTCCTCTTTAAGTACCCTTATCTCATCTTATCTTGAACACTACTAAAGCCTGGTAAACATGATGCAATTTCCGGTCAGATTGATGGGTTGATCAATAATGTCCAATCTGCTTTTGATTGAGAACAGCATGAATTTTGTACTGTACTGATCTGAAAATCGATCCCATTATCGATCGGAAATTGATCGTTCCGTTAATCTGATGGGAAAATTGTATAGTGTATCATCAAGAGTTTCACATTAAAAAGTGATTATTAGATCAAAGCCAGACATATTTCATTTCGAGCCTCTAAGGGCTGGCTCACACTATGGGCTTGATTCACTAAACGCAATAGTTTTTGATCGTTTCCACATGCGTGATTGTGCGCGATAACTCGCGATTGCGCGTAAACACGAAAAATGCACGCGAAAACGGCTGTGATATGGGTTATCACGGTTTAGTGAATCAAGCCCTATGAGCGATTGCGTTCAATTTGCCGATTGCCAGCGAATGGCAAAGCACAAAAGCAGTGTCACCCTATTCACTGCAGTGTTTCAATTTTGACAAAATAGAAAACACGCTACCTGTACCATATTTGAGCGATTTTTTTCTTAAAGGAATGTGCTAAAACACATATTCCTATAAAAACCGCTTTTCAAAGTCGCAATCACTAAGCGCTTAGCGAACATGATTGTGTAGTGTGAGCTAGGCCTCAAGGGGCATACACATGCACAATTAAGAGCTTTTTCTAAGCGCTTGTGATTTGGAAAGCTCTTAGGGCTAATTCACACTGGGCGATTTTTCAGCGATTTGCTGATCACTGGCGATCAGCAAAATACTGCTGCTAATGCAAGTCAATGGTAGTTTTCACACTGTAGCGATCGCCAGTGATTAGCGATTTTCTGATGCTGCATGCAGCATTTTTGGAGCGATTGCATTTCAATGTTATAGAATCACAAAACACAATCACTCCTAAAATACTTTCCTGTACAGTGAAAACACAGCTTTGTGTGCCCAGTGTGAACTAGCCCTAACTAATGTAATCCTATGTGTGTGTTCTCACTTGAGCAATGTGATTCTATAAAAATCCCCCATAGCATTGCATTAGCAAGAGCGTTTCAAATCACTAGTGCTTAAAAAGCCAGTGGTGTAGCTAAGAAGCTTGGGCCTCAGTGCGAGTTTTACATGGGGCCCCAAGCACTCTATTGATATGGAGCCCCAAAACCTACCAAGTACATCTGCAGTGTCAGAGAGGTGTAATCAGAGTAAGGCCCCATTCACACTTAAAAGCGAAAAATGCCGGCGATTACCGACTGCGTTTTGCGGGAGTGATTTTTCCGCGATTTAACGCAGAAAAATTACTGGACACTGCAGCGATCTTTCCGCGATCGCGTTTAGCGCTTCTTTAGCACTGAAACGCGATCGTCTGGAAAGCGCCTGAAAATGGTGCAGGCTACACGTTTGTGTTTGGTGATTTGCGTTAATCGCCAGTGATTAACGCAAATCACCCAAGTAAGAACGGGCCCATAGGGTATTAAAGCACTAGCGCTTTGAAAAGCACTAGCGCTTGAGCGTTTTGCTGAAATCGCCAGCAAAACGTTCTAGTGTGAATGGGCCCAAGGAAACAGTTTGTGGAGGATTACTACTATGCAATGCACACATAGAGGTGTTCATTACCAGCATAGCACCAATGAAAAGCTAATAAGATGGATGATGGAGCACACCTAGTGGGCCCCTCTGGTCCAAGGGCGCCATTGCGGTCACAACCTCTGCATCTCCTATTGCTACGCCAATGGCTACAGCAATGTCACCCTATGAGCGTTCTCACTGCAGCGTTTCCATTTTGAGAAAATCAAAAAGTGCTGCCTGTACCATTTTAACAGTGATTTTTCTTAAAGAGATCCAGAGGTGGGTTTGAAGAATCCTATTAGCACACAGAGGCAGGGTCTGCATATAATGCCCAGCCTCTGTTGCTATATTGTCTCCCCCCAGGCTCCCCCTGTGCTCTGCTGTCCCCATAAATCAAATGCTGTGCTAGCGATATCGCTAGCCAGCTGTTTACCTCTGCACTTTTCACTCTCGCCGCTCCCCCGCCTCCTCTATGTCGCCGCTCCCTGCCTGCGTCCTTACCCTCCCCACTGATTGGAGGGAAGGGATGCAGGCGGGGAGCGGAGCTATGGAGGAGGCGGGGTAGGGGCGAGAGTGACAAGTGCAGAGGTAAACAGCCGGCTGCGACGCGCTGTGTGTCGCTAGCACAGGGTTTGATTTATGGTAGCCAGCAGAGCGCGGGGGGGGGGGGGGGGGGGCGGGGGGGAAACAGTATAGCAACAGAGGCTGGGCATTATATGCAGACCCAGCCTCTGTGTGCTAATAGGAGTCTTAAAACCCACCTCGAGTTCTCTTTAGGCTATTTACACACCAAGACGTTGCGTTTTAGGGGACGTTATGGTCGCATAACGTGCCCCTAAAGCAATGTATGGTGGTGTTGAAGTTGGACGTCAGATTGAGCTGCGTTATGCAGCTCTCAAAGCAGCCGCTCCAGGTTAGTCATAGGAAGTCCGGATCTTTTTAAGGATTCGGATCATTTGAATCAGATCATTGTAAAGATCCGGATCTTTGAACCAAATCATTTGAATCATTTTACTAGGGAAGCAGACTGGGTGAAATGATTAGCAGGACAGGACTTTCCCTGCACTGTATATTCTGTATGTTCCTGTTTCTTCCAGACAGACATCCATTGTGAACCGAATCTTTCATTGTGATGATCCGGATGATTCGACTCATAAAAAAGATCCGGATCAAATGAACGATTCGTTCATGATCGGACAACACTACAGTCCCACCAAGAGTCTCTGCAGTGCAGTGAATATTAATTAGCCATGTGGCTGGCCGCGGAGGAGGAGGGGACACCTCCTCCTCCAACATTACTGAGCATGTGCAAACAGTCTAACGTGGCTTAGCCCAGTATAACGTACAGCATGCAGCACTTTGTTTTTAACGTGCTGCGTTACAATGTAACGCAACGTGTTACTGTGAACAGCACAATTGATTTTACAGTGCTGTGAGTTAGGCTGTGTTACTGGCTGCGGTAACGTGGGACTTTAACGTCCCACTGTGAAACCAGCCTTAAAGGAATGTGCAAAAATGCTTCAGCTTACAGTGTTGTTTCACCTTATGCATCGGAGCAACTTTCACCTCCCATTCATTCGCCAATAACTTTATCACTACTTATCGCACTGAAATGATCCATATCTTGTTTTTTTCACCACCAATTAGGCTTTTTTTAGGTGGTACAATTTGCTAAGAATTATTTTTTTTCTAAGTGCATTTTAACGGAAATATTAAGAAAAAAATTATTTCTCAGTTTTCAGCCATTATAGCTCTAAAATAATACATGCTACCATAATTAAAACCCACGTATTTTATTTGCCCATTTGTCCCGGTTATTACACCATTTAAATTATGTCCCTATAACAATGTATGGCGTCAAAATTTTATTTGGAAATAAAGGTGCATTTTTTTCAATTTGCGTCCATCACTATTTACAAGCTTATAATTAAAAAAAATTATAGTAATATACTCTCTTGACATGCATATTAAAAAAGTTCAGACCCTTAGGTAACTATTTATGTTGTTGTTGTTTAATTGTAATTTTTTTTTAAATTAAACATTTTATTTGGTGTTTTTTTGGAGTGTGTGTGTGTGTGGGGGGGGGGGGGGGTAAACAGGTAATTTTAAATGTGTATATTTTTAAAAAAATATGTATGTAGGTGTAGTTTTACTATTTGGCCACAAGAAGGCCACAGTCATTTTTTGGTTTTTCATCCTGTAAGCAAGAGCTCTCGCTTACAGGAACTGAAGGGATGACATGAAACTTAGAAAAATCACAGCTTTTCAGAGAAGCCGTCAGTTTTTCATTCGGGGGCATAGATCAATGAATGGGAACTGTGTTCCCATTCATTGATCTCCGGGGCAGCGGAAGGCGGTGGGAGCGTGCCTGGCTTGGCGGGAGCTGGGCAGGCTATCTGGACGGATATATCCATCCAAATAGACCTAAGTGGTTAAAAATCACTCTGAAAATCTCCATTCAAAATCACAATGGCTAAGCGCTTAGCGATTGCAATTATGTTTGTAAAGTGTAAACTAGGCCCTACTGTCAGCTGCAGCGATCAGAATTCAGGCAACATGACCAAGTTCAGTACAAAGCTTAGTGATCAGGCACTCGCTTCGCCATTAGCAAAGGTCTGGGCCCCACTATCTCTCTGATATCTCACTGCTTGCTGTGCTGATCTCCACAAGGCTGCATTTGTATTGGCTTATGCTGGGGTTGGGGCAAGTCAGCACAGCAATTTGGCATAAGGATTGCGCCACATGTTGAATACATATCAATTCATAAGCTTTATTCCATCACATGATTACAGAATATTGCATACAACAATTTACAACAAGATAATCAAGCAATCTTTGGTGTTCCTTAAAGGGAACCTGAAGCGAGTAAAATTATTTAAAATAAACACATGACATAGCTGCAAATGAATATTACATACTAACCTCACAGTCAGTTCCTCTCAAAAGCTCACCATTTTCTTCTTACAGTGATCCCTTCCAGTTCTGACAATATTTTGTCAGAACTGAAATATACCAGTTGCTGTCAGTTATATATCAGCAGCTGTCAGTTACAACTGAATGTGCAAGGTAATGTCCATGTTTCCCTATGGCTCAAGTGGCTGATATTACAGTTTAACAGTGTGCTGACCAGGATAATGGCCATGTTATGGGATAATGGGCATTTTTAAAATGGAGGACAGAGAATTCCATTGATCACAGTGGACAAATGAGACGCATGAGAGGAGAAAGAGGTTGAGAAGTAGACTACAGAGGAGGTAAGTATGACCTGTGTATGGTTATTTTGGCTTTTTATTTTCAGTTCAGGTTCTCTTTAACCTCCCTGGCGGTTTGATTCCCGCAGCCTTGCGGCCGCGGGAGGGAGCCTAGCGCTAGCTACATGCTTCCCCCCTCCCTGCGGCATCCCCCCATAACATCTGATCGCCGCTCGCCCATAAGGAAATCCCATTCTGAACGGGATTTCCTTGAGGGCTTCCCCCGTCGCCATGGCGACGAACAGAGTGACGTCATCGACGTCACAGGGAGTCCCGATCCACCCCATAGCGCAGCCTGGCGGCGATTGGCCAGGCTGCGCAAGGCGAATGCGGGGGGCTGTATCGTGGCAGGTAGTGGCGGATCGGCGGCGATCGGATCAAACACGCAGCTAGCAAAGTGCTAGCTGCGTGTTTGAAAAAAAAAATTATGCAAATCGGCCCAGCAGGGCCTGAGGAATCCTCCGTGGTGGCTTACCCCGTGTCCAGCACGGGGTTACCGCTAAGGAGGTTAATAATAACATACAGGGCAGGATTTACATATCTAGAGCCTATAGGCCCAGAAGCCTGACACAACCAACTGCCACTCTCCAGGCCATTTCATATCATGCTGATAATTACATAAATGACAATAAATCATGCTGAAATACATAACTGGCAATACACAGTATTGGTATTGATTTAAAACCACACATAAATCGTATGTATTTGTACTGGTGTCGCTGGATGTCCTGATTGTACAGTGTGTTGAACTGCTTATTTATCTATGTTCCCCACTATAATCTGTTTTGTACTATGTACAGTACTATGGACATTATTGGCACCTTAGAAATAAAAATAATAATAATAGTCAAATCTGAACTGCTGCAACAGTTTTGAAGCAGAGTCCTCAGACTTGTTAAATTCAACAGTTAATAGCTATTCAAAATTGGATGTGTCTAGCTTGACTCCTCCTGACATAGCCACTTGTAGTGAGAAATGAGAATGCGAAAATTGTAATGAAAATGAAAAAAAATTGTATGGCTATGTATGACTGCATACAATCACTTCATTCGAATGGCAACAAATATGCAACACTGAACTAATATCTGTTTTTGTGACCAGATACTGAGTAGTTTTAGAGTGTAATTTGTAAAACCTACTATGCAGCAATACACGGCCCACATTGCTGTACAACGGACTGGTTGAAGAACTCTATGACGCCAACCACAAGTGGATGACAACTTCATTATGCATATATTTCAAATAAATGGTGGGAAATTGGAAAAGTAAGCAAGTATTAATAGCATGTAATGGACACGTTTGCTGTTCCAACAGCATTATTACACTACTGATGTTCGACATAACATGAAGAGGTCACTGATGAAGAATAGATATAACTCATCAGGCAATCCATTTTCATTATGACGGTTAAGAGGTATTGACAGTATAATGCAGCCTTTTCACAAAATAGACTGTGATTTTAAAGTAGAAAGAAATATGCTTTTTCAGCTATCTGTAAGGCCCGGGTTCACATTGGCATAAAAAAAGGTACATAACTGATCCTTAAGGTGGCCACTAATGATCCAATCTTTTTCATCCAACTTTACAAAATCTATGTAGTACAAGGGTAAATTGAGTAAATACATTGAATGGAAAATATAGGGAGTGCCCTTATTTTACATAGAAATGATACGATTGGATGAAAAAGATTGCATCATTAGTGGCCACCTTTAGGGATGGGAACGGACCCTATGTTAGGGCCGGTTCACACTTGTGTTAAAAGCATATCCGTGGCTCCGTTTTTGGGCCCGGATCAAAACCGGAGACATGGATACCAATGTTAAAAATAGCAGCCGTCTTCACAGACTTCTCAAAACGGATCCAGGGGAAAAACTAAAACGGAAAGTCCGGGTTTGTCAGGACTTCACGGACCCAGATGGGACTTCACGGACCCCGGATACACGGAGGGTTAGGCAAAGGCAATACAAAAATGGATCTCCCTCTTCACAGGCTATTTTGTACACAAAAAAATGGAGGGAGATCCGGATTGCCTACTCCTCCCCAAGGTGTCCCCAGGTAGCCTGGGGGGGGGGGTAGCAGCCAGGAAGGGGGGCAGCGGGCACAGTGGCTGGGAGTGGGGGTCGGTCCCCCCTCCCTCACCTGGGTCCCTCCTTCCGTGCTCCCCCTCCAGCTAGTTTCCTTCAAAAATCTAGCCAGCAGTGAACTCACTTCCTTATGTTCCACCTCTCGCAGAGTCACTTCCTGCAATGCCGCCCTCTGTACTTCAGTGGAAGTCACGCGGCGAGTGATGGAACAAGGAAGTGAGCGAGTTCCTCCCTGGCTTGATTTTTAAGGCAACTAGCTGGAGGGGGGGGGCATGGAAAGGGGGTTCCAGGTGAGGGTCTGACCTTCTCCCCGCTGTGGTGCCCGCTACCCTCCTTCCTGACTGCTACCCCCTCCAGCATGGCGCCCCCCCACGGCTATAGGGACACCAACTTGTTTTAAAAAACATAAACGGACTGGAAACGTGCTGTAAAAGTGCAGCACGAATCTGTTTTTGATCCGTTTACGTTCCAGTTTTTGACAGCCGGTGCCTGGACCTCGGATTGCGTTCTTCAATGGCATCTAGTGTGGACTGAGCCTTAATCAATAGGATCACATTGCTCCATTGGAGCGGATCCGTTTAGCCCATTTGCCGAACGGACCGCAAGTTTGAGGGCACCAATTTTTCTACATGAACTGACCAGCTGCATTCATGGCGAGCTTACAGAATGTAGTGTCACGGATCAAAAACTGATGCCATAAAAACGGATTAATTTGTACACGGATCAGTTTTTGATATGTCCAGTGTGCGTTTCTAGGTAAACAAATAATATTAGATATGCCGCTGATAGCTAATGAAGGGCATAATAGAAAAGTGACAATCCACTGACACTTCTGGCAATCTCCTCTGTAGCAATCAGCGCAGCACACACAGCATACCTCCCATGAGATGAGAAAGAGTGACACTTAAGCCATGCCCATGCCACACCCCTGATCACGCCCCCGTCACACCCCTAGTCACGCATACCATAAAGATTTCTTAAGAAAAACGGGTACTTATCCGTTAGCCGGGCGCATCCTCTAGGTGGCGACAAAACTCCACCAGAGTTACATCTTTTCCCTACTATCCATGTCGGCCTGGAGGAGGAATAGTAATTAGCGCCACCTGCCGGATGCGCCCGGCTAACGGATAAGTACCGAAAAATGTTTTATAATTCAAACCCCACTGGTCCTTTCTATCCTGGTTTATTTTCCTTCATATTAACATTTTAAAATTAGTAATATATCAATTTAAAGGAAGGGAATAAAGTTTAGAGTTAATCAAACACATTTTTTAGTAGAGAAATATATATATATTAACATAGAAAGAGGGACAAAGTCCTGAAAGAGGGACAAATGAGGAGGAAAGAGGGACAGGGATCCCAAAGAGGGACTGTCCCTCCGAAAAAGGGACAGTTGGGAGCTATGCACACAGTGGCATGCACAGCACGACACAAGACATTCATAGCACAGCCAGCAGCACAGACAGTACGCATAACCCATCACAGTACAGACAGCACACATTTGCTGCAGGCACAGCACAGCATTACACACAGCATTCAGAGCAGCAGCACAGAGCGCATAGCCAGCATGCCGTGCACAGAAACGCACACAGCACTCACAGGAGGAGGGAGAGGCAGGCAAAGACTGGACAAGCGGATGACAAGAAGAGGAGAGGAGTGACTGTCAGCACGTCAGAACAGCGAAGGGGCCATTTAGTGGGCGGGGTTGTGCACGAAGGCGGGGCCAGAGAGATAGGAGAATATCGGACAAGAGAGGAGCGGTGCTACCGGTAGGTGGGAGGAGGCGAAATGAATGTCGGTCATGCTGAGAGAGAGGTTCAGTGGGCGGGGCGGGACTGACAGCGGTGGGCGGTAGCCGGGCAGGCTGATAGGCGGATATGTGGGCAGGGCAGTAGGCGGGGCGGGATTGACAAACCGCCCATCACTCTTGCTGGACTTGTTGTCAGGAAGCGGCGCAGGCTGGGGATCCGCCGGACATTGGCAACTTTGCGGTGGAGTTTGTTGACATCGGGGCCGGAAGAAGCGGCGGAAGGAGGCGGGTGGTCGCTCCGTAGGATCAGCTTCTCCCGGATGGCCACTCACCATCCTCCCTCCGGCGGCAGTCCGGGCCTCTCCTGATCCTCTCCGGAAGGGGGCACCATGACGGGCTGAGCCGCAGTCGCCGGTCCCCTCAGGGACTTCACTTGCCCTCCTCTCCCCGCTAGTAACAAGCCTGCCCGCCATGGCGGCGTCCCAGGCCTCCAGCACCTCCAACCCGCGGAAATTCAGCGAGAAGATCGCTCTGCACAACCAGAAGCAGGCCGAGGAAACGCGGGCCTTTGACGAGCTTATGACCGACCTTACGGTGTCCCGGGTGAGTGAGAGGAGCAGTCATATGGCAGCCTGCCATCACTGACAGCACCGGGGTCCTGGGCTGCTCAGCCGCTCTGCAACTACATGCCAGGCTGACAGCACAGCTGGAGAGCTTCCTGGGCAGCCATACACACTGTTTAGCATTGCTATTACACCTGTCCATCCACTACATGCCTCTGCCTGCATCCCTGTGCCGTCCATCCACTACATGCCTCTGCCTGCATCCCTGTTCCCTCCATCCACTACATGCCTCTGCCTGCATCCCTGTTCCCTCCATCCACTACATGCCTCTGCCTGCATCCCTGTGCTGTCCATCCACTACGTGCCTCTGCCTGCATCTCTGTGCTGTCCATCCACTACGTGCCTCTGCCTGCATCCCTGTGCTGTCCATCCACGACGTGCCTCTGCCTGCATCCCTGTGCTGTCCATCCACGACATGCCTCTGCCTGCATCCCTGTGCTGTCCATCCACTACGTGCCTCTGCCTGCATCTCTGTGCTGTCCATCCACTACGTGCCTCTGCCTGCATCTCTGTGCTGTCCATCCACTACGTGCCTCTGCCTGCATCTCTGTGCTGTCCATCCACTACGTGCCTCTGCCTGCATCTCTGTGCTGTCCATCCACTACGTGCCTCTGCCTGCATCCCTGTGCTGTCCATCCACGACGTGCCTCTGCCTGCATCCCTGTGCTGTCCATCCACGACATGCCTCTGCCTGCATCCCTGTGCTGTCCATCCACTACGTGCCTCTGCCTGCATCCCTGTGCTGTCCATCCACTACGTGCCTCTGCCTGCATCCCTGTGCTGTCCATCCACTACGTGCCTCTGCCTGCATCTCTGTGCTGTCCATCCACTACGTGTCTCTGCCTGCATCCCTGTGCTGTCCATCCACGACGTGCCTCTGCCTGCATCCCTGTGCTGTCCATCCACTACATGCCTCTGCCTGCATCTCTGTGCTGTCCATCCACTACGTGCCTCTGCCTGCATCTCTGTGCTGTCCATCCACTACGTGCCTCTGCCTGCATCCCTGTGCTGTCCATCCACTACGTGCCTCTGCCTGCATCTCTGTGCTGTCCATCCACTACGTGCCTGTGCCTGCATCCCTGTGCTGTCCATCCACGACATGCCTGTGCCTGCATCCCTGTGCTGTCCATCCACGACATGCCTGTGCCTGCATCCCTGTGCTGTCCATCCACTACATGCCTCTGCCTGCATCCCTGTGCTGTCCATCCACTACGTGCCTCTGCCTGCATCCCTGTGCCGTCCACCCACTACGTGCCTCTGCCTGCATCCCTGTGCCGTCCACCCACTACATGCCTCTGCCTGCATCCCTGTGCCCTCCATCCACTACATGCCTCTGCCTGCATCCCTGTGCTGTCCATCCACTACATGCCTCTGCCTGCATCCCTGTGTTGTCCATCCACTACATGCCTCTGCCTGCATCCCTGTGCTGTCCATCCACTACATGCCTCTGCCTGCATCCCTGTGCTGTCCATCCACTACATGCCTCTGCCTGCATCCCTGTGCTGTCCATCCACTACATGCCTCTGCCTGCATCCCTGTGTTGTCCATCCACTACATGCCTCTGCCTGCATCCCTGTGCTGTCCATCCACTACATGCCTCTGCCTGCATCCCTGTGCTGTCCATCCACTACATGCCTCTGCCTGCATCCCTGTGCTGTCCATCCACTACGTGCCTCTGCCTGCATCCCTGTGCTGTCCATCCACTACGTGCCTCTGCCTGCATCCCTGTGCTGTCCATCCACTACGTGCCTCTGCCTGCATCCCTGTGCTGTCCATCCACTACATGCCTCTGCCTGCATCCCTGTGCTGAGGCTGTCCATTCACTACCTGCTTCTGCCTGCATCCCTGTGCTTGTGCTGTCCATCCACTTCATGCCTCTGCCTGCATCCCTGTGCTGGGACTATCCGTCCACTACATGCCTCTGCCTGCATTCCTGTGCTAAGGCTACTCCTGCTCTAATTGGCTGGCTTCCCTGCTTACTCATGTATACAGACTTACCATTACAGCCTGTGTGATTCATCTCATGATGAGCCAGATACATTGGGGGTCATTTAATGAAACACACACTCAAACATTTGAATTTTAATTATCTCTGCCAATTTTCAGTGAATTGGATTGCTAGTGTATGGCTGTCTTCTCTACTGCTGGAAAGTCTAGTCGCTTTGTGGCTTCTTCTTTCTCCTTGAAGATTCTGGGGATGTGAAGGCAGTTGAATATTGTGCTAGAAATATTTGGTTTACAGGACTTTCTTATTTATGGTCAACAGTAAGGATTAATGTTGAATGCATAGAGTTAAAGGAGAACTGTAGTGAGAGGTGTATGGAGGCTGCCATATTGATTTCCTTTTAACCCTCCTGGCGGTTTGCAAAAAAATCGCCAGGGGGCAGCAAATCTTTTTTTTTAAATTTTTTTTTTTTTTTTTCATGTAGCGAGACAAAGTCTCGCTACATGATAGCCGCTGCTCAGCGGCATCCCCCCAGCCCCTCCGATCGCCGCCGGCGATCGGAGATCCGGAGATCCCGTTCAAAGAACGGGATCTCCTGGAGGGCTTCCCCCGTCGCCATGGCGACGGGCGGGATGACGTCACCGACGTCATCGACGTCGTGACGTCAGAGGGGACTCCGATCTGCCCCATAGCGCTGCCTGGCACTGATTGGCCAGGCAGCGCACGGGGTCTGGGGGGGGGGGGCGGCCGCGGCGAGAGGAATTGCGGCGGATCGGCGGGTAGCGGCGGCGATCGGGCACTGCACGCAGCTAGCAAAGTGCTAGCTGCGTGCAGCAAAAAAAAAATTATGCAAATCGGCCCAGCGGGGCCTGAGCGGTGCCTTCCGGCGGCATAGCCCGAACTCAGTTCGGGCTTACCGCCAGGAAGGTTAAGTAATACCAGTTGCCTGGCAGCCCTGCTGAGCTATTTGCCTGCAGTAGTGTGAATCACACCAGAAACCTGCATGCTTGCTAATCTTGTCATATCTGTCAAAAATGTCAAACACCTGATCTGCATGCTTGTTCAGGGTCTAGGGCTAAAAGTATTATGCTGGGCATACACAGTGAGTTTTATATTATCATCAATCGAACCGCTGATGGCTCGATTGATAATATTCAACCTGTCAGATACCCTGCCGGATCGATACTGCGCTAGATATCGGCGGGGAGAACAATGAGAAGAAACGAGTGGCTGATTAGCAGCGCTCGCGGGGACGTGCGGGAATCGATCCGCGCAGACAAGCGGTGACGCGCCGGCATCGAGCCACTGGCTCAATACCGACGCAAAAACTCACCGTGTATGCCCAGCATAAGAGGCAGAGGTTCAGCAGGGCAGCCAGGCAACTGGTATTGTTTAAAAGGAAATAAATATGGCACCCTCCATATACCTCTCACTACAGTTCTCCTTTAAAGATTTGAGATTCCAACCTTCAGCTAGTGTCTTACTACACAGGAAGTGGAATTTGTCTGGACTCTGCTGGGATTTTACATGGGGCTTATCAGATTTGGAAGGTTGATAAATTACATCTGATTAATTAGCTCTCCGATTTCAATCATTACCCTTCCAGTCCTGATTATACCAATGCAAAGTTCAGTTTCAGTCCAGAGGAGTCAATACCTGCGTTGATTTCAGGGCTGTGGAGTCGGAGTCGTGGTTTCAGAAACTGAGGAGTTGGAGTCGCATGATTTTTGTACAAAATCCACAGCCCTGTTAAGCATTAGACTAAGGAGTCGAGGAGTCTGAGCAATTGTGGGTACCCGGGGTTGGAGTCGGAGTCGTGGTTTCAGAAACTGAGGAGTCGGAGTTGGAGTCGAAAGATTTTTGTACCGGCTCCACAGCCCTGGTTGATTTTGACCCCATTCTGGCCACTGACCTATAACTATAGTGCATTGAATCGTATAACGTAACCTATGTAAGTCATCTCTCTACTTATACTAGTGTAAGGACTCTGGTACCAGGCCATTCCAGCTTCTTTTACTTTGCTGAGAACACAGCAAGTACACAAAGCATTTGCACCATGTTCCATGTAAGCTCTGATAAATGGCACACCGATCGGGGTTAGAAAAATCAGTGTGGTTGTACCACTTAGTTGTCTTTTTTTTTGGGGGGGGTGCTGATATGAGGTGTTTTAATCCTGACTTTACATGCTTACTTGAAAATTAGACACAGCCTGGTAGCTGCTGGTTTGTTAGCTGGCAGAAAGTTATTTTATTAGCAGCTCCTGGGCTTTATTGGCTCAGTTTCGAATCTAAGAATTTGCATGACAGGTTACTTTACTGTAGTGTATCGTCAAATTCCTTAACGGACAACAGTAAAGAGATGGATATGAAGGCTTCCATATTTATTTCCTTTTCAACAATGCCAGTTGCCTGGCTGCCCTGCTGATCCTCTGCCTCTAATGCCGGGAATACATGGGTCGACCGGCGGCTCGATTAGCCGCCGGATCGACCCCAGCCGCGTCCCCGCTCGTCTACGCGGGTCAATTACCGCTCGCCCCCCGCCGACGCTTCCTTATCAGCGCTCGATTCCCTGCCATTGTCCGCAGACGGGAATCGAGCGGCTTGATCGGGCCAGCTGAATATTATCAGCTGGCCGGATCAGCTGGTCGATACACTGTACAGAAACGTACCGTGTATCCCCAGCATAAGCCATAGACTCTGTAAAAGCATGCAGCAGATCAGGTGTTTCTGACATTGTCAGATCTGTCAAGATTAGCTGCATGCTCAGTCTGGTGTCTACTGCAGCCAAATCAATCAGAAGGGCTGCCAGGCAGCTGGTATTGTTTAAAAGGAAATAAATATGACAGCTGCCATATGCTCCTCACTACAGTGGTCCTTAAAGAAAAAAAAAAACTGATTCAGACTGCCTCTACATATACTAAAGTATTTTAAAGGCTGTATAATGCAGATATATATTTAATCACCATGGCATTTTCCATGCCACTGCTCTCAAGCCCAGTAGGCTTATATGTAAATGTTGTCTTGCGTGGCTGTATCAGCTGTTACTGAGATGGGATTGATTACGCTCAACTGTGGTTACACATTCCCAGCATCCCTGCAAATGTTTTAGGTAGGTTTTGTGAACTGCAATCTGAAATTAATATTTGACATTGTTAAAAATAATGGCTTGTATACTATCACTTTAAGGCACGTGTCGAACTCCAGGCCTGGAGGGCCAGATACATGCCAGTGTTTAGGATGGACTGAGAAATAAAGGAAGGTGTTCTACCTGATGGATCACACCTTTCCTGATTCAGACCCATCAATTCATTTGAGCTGTATCAAAAATGTGTGAGGATCTCGGCCCTCGTAGGACCGGTTTGACATACCTGCTTTAACGTTTCTCCAACACTGGAGATTTAAAATTGGGGTCAACTAATAGGTTGCTATCTGTCAAAGATTCCAGATTTAAAGGGGACTTAAACTGAGAGGGAAATGAATGTTTCTTTTTAAACAATACCAGTTGCCTGGCAGTCCTGCTGATCTTTGTGTCTGCAGTAGTGGCTGAATCACACACCTGAAACAAGCATGCAGCTAATACAGTCTTACTTCAGTCAGAGCACTTGATCTGCATGCTTGTTGAGGTGCTGTGGTTAAAAGTATTAGAGACACAGGATCAGCAGGAGAGTCCGGCAACTGGTATTTTAAAGGTAAAAATCCATATCCTTCTCAGTTTAGGTTCCCTTTAACACTTTCTTGTTGCAGCGATTAGCCAGTTCTCAGACACTTCTACTGATTATGTTCAGAATGATTTCATTTTAAAAGAAGGTTACTACTTAATTATTACTGTGTACCAGACTTTAGTTCTACTTTAAAGTGTACCCTAGGCGACATGCAACATGTGACAAATACGTGTGTATGCACAGTACAAAACATATTCAATACCAGGCTGTTTTACTTGTTTTATGTTGCTGCATGAAAGAGTTAATTTTTAGGCATGGAAGTGACAGCTTCTGTCGTGTTAGTACCGTGTCTGGAATATAATGAACCTCACTAATAAGATAATTACAGCCATAAAAGTTTTCCTGGCAGAATACCACTTCTGAGATTAGGGAGAGATAAACACATGAACTCTTCCTAAGGCTGGGTGCACACATAACATAAAAGACTGTGTTTTATGTCATGTTTTCAATTTGTTTTGTGCCCTTTTTTTTTTTTTTTTTTTTTTTTTTTTTACTGTAGATACGTTTTGCATGCGTTTTAATGCGTTTGTGGCTCGCATATACAAAACATATATGCATTTGGTAGACGTTTTATATTTCCATTTATGAAAATCACTAGGAAGACGACAGGAAGTGGAAATACATCACAAAACAAATTTTTTTTTTGGGGGGGGGGGGGGAGACACAACTAAAAACGCATTGAAAACTCACACCACTGCGTTCCCATTGACTTTCATTATGTGCGTTTTTGCACATTGTGCAACAAATCCAGCATTTTTGAAAACGCACGCATATTAAAAGCATACCGTATGTGTTTTTTTTAATGCTGCCCATAGACATTTCTACTATGTGTGCACCTTGCCTAACTCTGGGACACTTATTAGGCTGGCACTGAGCAAAGACAACACCTTCAATCTAGTTTTTAAATGTTTAACTGTAAAATAGTCATGGGATATTTTATATATAAAAAAAAGGTAATTTTTTTAGGAGTAAGAGGATAAATATAATTGTTTCTCATCAGTTTTATTTTCACCTCTGGCTCAATTTCAAGTCTTGTTCCAGCTAAGTCTCTAATTTACTGGTAGGTTTTGAACAGAGCAGAAAAGATCTGAGCTCTTGATTTTAATTGTTCTGTCTCCCTGTGTAATCCCTTTCTAACCCAGTGACAACTGAGGTGAGACTAACATTCTCCCAAGAAGACTGAGTGGTTGTTCGGAGTGATTGGGTTTCAACTCTTGCATGAAAATGGAATTCTTACTGGCTACTCTTGCACATGCTTTAGTTTTCTTTCCACTGAGCCTGATCCATCGGCCCTAATATCTATCCTGTACCCTAGGGCACGTGCAGCCCCCTGTCACCAGATCCCCCGTGTAAGTCATTTATCTGTCAGCGCCTGAGTACATGCCTCTGTCAGAGCAGTAGTGTTTGTACAGGCATGGAGAAGTGACAGCATGTGCACATTGTGGCTGCCCAGCTGTTTTCCAGCTACAGCACTTGGCATTTGGTGGAATTTGTGTAGAAGATGATCCTTGCAGTGGTAGTTCTGCAACAGCTGAAGAGAAATATTGATGGGCTTACAAAGCCTAGAGAACAGACATGAACCAGCACACCCTGGATTCGATCATTTAAAACTTATCTGCTATTAGGTGGCATAATCAGGATATAGTGAGGATTGCGGAAAGGTCAGTGAATTTGTTTTTGAGTTGTGGTCACATGCAGAATAGTGTGAAATTAGAAGAGCTTCCACTGTTGGTGTGTATCACATGACGTGACTGACTGCAGTTCTGCTGCTAAAGCATTAGCAACCCTCTCTATATATTGGTGGGGCAGCACGGTGGCATAGTGGTTAGTGCTCTTGCCTTGCAGTGCTGGGCCCCCGGTTTGAATCCCAGCCAGGTCAGCATTTGCAAGGAGTTTGTATGTTCTCCCTGTGTCTTTATGGGTTTTCTCCAGGCACTCCGGTTTCCTTCCACATCCCAAAAACATACAGATAAGTTAATTGGCTTACCCCTAAATTGGCCCCAGACTATGATACATGCACTACATGATACATACATAGACGCATGACTATGGTAGGGACTAGATTGTGAGCCCCTCTGAGGGACAGTTAGTGACAAATGAAACACACACACACACACACACACACACACACACACACACACACACACACACACACACACACACACACACACACACACACACACACACACACACACACACACACACACACACACACACACACACACGTAGGGACTAGATTGTGAGCCCCAGTTAGTGACCAATGAAGCGCACACACACACACACACACACACACACACACACACACACACACACACACACACACACACACACACACACACACACACACACACACACACACACACACACACACACACGTTAATTGTCATGATTTTCCTGTATAAATCGTTGGTTGTTAAGATAAAAAATGTCAGTTAACTATATCATATAGGAGACATACACAGTGATATTTTAGAAGTGAAATGAAATTTATTGGATTTACAGAAAGTGTGCAATAATTGTTGAAAAAAAATTAGGCAGGTGCATAAATTTGGGCACCACAAAAAAGAAATGAAATCAATATTTAGTAGATCCTCCTTTTGCAGAAATTACAGCCTGTAAACGCTTCCTGTAGGTTCCAATGAGAGTCTGCATTCTGGTTGAAGGTATTTTGGACCATTAATCTTTACAAAACCTCTCTAGTTCATTCAGGCTTGATAGCTTCCGAGCATGGACAGCTCTCTGTAACTCACACCACAGATTTTAAATTATATTCAGGTCTGGGGACTGAGATGGCCATTCTAGAATGTTGTACTTGTTCCTCTGCATGAATGCCTTAGTGGATTTTTAGCAGTGTTTAGGGTCGTTGTCTTGTTGAAAGATTCAGCCCTGACGCAGCTTCAGCTTTGTCACTGATTCCTGGACATTGGTCTCCAGAATCTGCTGATACTGAGTGGAATACATGCGTCCCTCAACTTCGACGATTCCTAGTCCCTGCACTGGCCACACAGCCCCACAGTATGATGGAACCACCCCCATATTTTACTGTAGGTAGCAGGTGTTTTTCTTGAAATGCTCTGTTTTTCCTCCATGCATATTGCCCCTTGTTATGCCCAAATAACTCAATTTAGTATTAGCAGTCCACAGCACCTTATTCCAAAATTAAGCTGGCTTGTCCAAATGTGCTTTAGCATACCTCAAACTGCTCTGTTTGTGCTGTGGGCGGAGAAAAGGCTTCCTCTGCATACAGCATCTCCTTCTGTAAAGTGCACTGATTGGTTGAACAATGCACAGTGACTCCCATCTGCAGCAAGATGATGTTGTAGGTCTTTGGTGCTGGTCTGTGGGTTGACTCTGACTGTACTCACCATTCGTCGCTTCTGTTTGTTCAAGATTTTTCTTGATCTGCCACTTTGAGCCTTAACTTGAACGGAGCCTGTGGTCTTCCATTTCCTCAATATGTTGCTAACTGTGGAAACAGACAGCTGAAATCTCTGAGACAGCTTTCTGTATCCTTCCCCCCCCCCCCCCCCCCTAAACCATTATGGTAAACAATCTTTGTCTTAAGGTAATTTGAGAGTTTTAAGACGCTGGGCGGATTGTTCAGAAACAGCCTTTGCAGTCCGCCGACAGACTGTACACACGCTGTACTGTCTGCTGAAAACCCGCCCAGCGGGAGGTTCAGACGGACCCGTCGTTGGCTTCAGTCAGACGTGTGTACGAGCCTTATGGCTTGATGTGCAGTTGTGTCACTAGTAGGGATGGTCAATGAGATGCAAATGATTCTGCTGTGAGGCAGGAAACACTAGCATTGCGTAAACGCAGTGTTTGTGTATGTTAGTCAACGACCGCCTAAAAAAAACGCATGTGTATGCGTTTTGAAATATGCATTTTAAAAACTATGGTTTTGGTGCAATTTTTTTTCAAAAACTCATTAAAAATGCACATAATGAAAGTCAACGGTGACGCAGAGGTATTGCATTTATTGCGTTTTGCATGCCTTTTTAATTATGTATTTCCGCTTCCTATTGATTTACATAAAACGCATACGAAGCAGGGCTGTGGAGTCGGTCCAAAAATCCTCCGACTCCGACTCCTCAGTTTAGGATTCCACCGACTCCGACTCCACGACTCCGACTCCTCTAATTTGCATATTACAATTTTGTTGATTAAAAGTATGTAACATGAAATTCGTCTCTTAACTGCCAACGCTTAGGAATTTTACAAGACAACTTAAGTGAGAAGGATATGTAGACTACTATATTTATTCCCTTTAGACTAAAACTAGTCCTTGGTAAGAGTACTTGTAAAAGGTACAAACCGGAACAAAGAACATCTATCAGGCCCTAGGCAATGTAAGTGTGGGTACATGTAAGAATGATGTGCAGGTACTCTGCAGGGGAATGAGGAGATTGTAAACAGACAACACCTCTGTGTTCAATGTGCACAGCATTCTCAGTGGATTCCCTGTAGCTCTGTGGGGAGTGCATATGTAGAGTATAGTACTACTGTGTAACAAAGTAAACCTGAGACAGATGAAATTAAAGTTTTATACATACCTGGGGCTTCCTCCAGCCGCCTTCAGGATAATCAGTCCCTTGTTGTCCTCCTCCATCACCTGGATCTTCTGCTATGAGTCCAGGTACTTGAGCCAGTCAGGCGTAGTGCGCATGCACACACTCCGCCGCCAGGAGCATACTACACCTGTGCAGCACTATTGCGCAGGTGCAGAATGTTCCTGGCTGTGGGAGCGGCATGCGGCCGGACAGCGCTGACTGGCTGAATTACCAGGACTCATAGCAGAAGATCTGGGTGGTGGAGGAGAGCGAGGCACTGATTAGCCTGAAGGGGGCTGGAGGAAGCCCCAGGTATGTATAAAACTTTACTTTTCATCCGTCTCAGTTACCCTTTAATTTGTAGTCACCAAACCAAATTTTAACATATCAAATTATTTGATTTCATCAGCAAAGGGAGTGCATACATTTGCATAAATCAGCATCAATGCAGAATTATTTCCATCTCGTTGACCATCTCTATTAGTGACACAGCTACACATCAGGCTTTATTCTCACAGCATAGATGTTATTTAGTATATATAAGAGATTCCTGTGTACACATCATATATACAGTCACAATCAGATATGTATATCTGACCTTAAAAATACGGGGACTGCTTTATTGAAGCAGCACAAGTAACTAATTTTGATTGGTTTATTTCATTTTTGTGGACTAAGCACAGCTATTACTGTATATATACTGTATATATACATTATTTTTAATGACTATTATCTGAGAAATAGAACATTTTATCATATTTTCTATTTTAATTACAGTTACAAATTCATTAGGAGTCGGAGTCGGTGCATTTTTTCCCGATTTCGACTCCGACTCCAGGCACCCAAAATTGCCCGACTCCACGACTCCGACTCCACAGCCCTGATACGAAGTACATATGCGATTTATTTTTTATTTATTTATTTTTATATGCAAAATTCAAACGCATTAAAATGCACGCAAAATGCAAGAAAAACTGTGTGGGGAAAAAAAACACAAACTCTCTATAAAAAAAAAAAAAAAAAAAAAAAGACATAAAACGCAACCTTTCACACGCTGACAAGTGTGCACCCAGCTGATGCAGGTTAAATGCAACTTTTGTATGCAAATGTATGAATTCCCTTTTTTGTTTATGAAATCGATTAATTTGAAATTTTGTTAATTTTGGGATGTTGACTACAAATTAAGTTACACAGTAGTACTACATTCTCTACATATACACTTCCTGCAGAGCTGTTGTGAACCCACTGAGAATGTGGAGCATGTTGAAGGAATTGTGTTGTCTATCACCTGTAAACCTGGGTCAGATCATATGTGAAGAATGTGTAATTGCAGGAGAATGAGAGGATTCTTCCTGAGTACCTGCACATCACTTTTAGGTGTACCCACAGTTACATTGCCTAGGGCCCAGTTGATGTTCTTGTCTGCACCCTCTACTCTTACCAAGAGCTAGTTTTGATTTCTAACAGCTACTCTACATCTATATCTTAAAAATCAAATCCACTCTACCCCCCCCCCCCCCCTTCACCTTGGGCTACAATCAGCGCTCCTCCCTCCAGCAATGACAGCTGGATGGGGCACCCCATCCAAAGTTTCGCAGGGGGGCCCCATGATTTCTAGTTACACCCTTGTTTCGGGTTTGAGTGCTTTGGGTCCTATGGTAGCAAAATGGTGTACAGATGCTATTGAGGGTTGCAGACTTTTGCACTTCACTGCAAATTACTTCTATTCTAGGTGTGATGGATTACTTATGTTCTCCAGTCTTAAGCCTCATACCCGGGTATGAGAACTGTCACTTGGCATGGACTGAAACTTCACCCTCAGCCCCGATCCGTTGTCCAAGGAATTCACTGCCTACGGCCTAGCAAAGCGTTCCTTTACTATATAGAAGGTAGTAGGGTCAACAGCATGGCGCATAACTGAGTAGGATGGGCTAGTGAAAGAACAATTGCCAGCATTTGGCCCAGCTAATCTGCCAAAGTTGTGGTCGGGGTCCTCTGTATGCACTCACTAGATTCTTGGCAGAGGCAGCCTGGGCTAAGAACTGTCTAGCCTGTGTACACGTTTTTTCCGAAGCAACCCAACAGTTGTATCGAATGACAACACATCTTCTGTCTGAAATATGCAGTGCTGCATTGTTGTCCAGCAAACGCATTCACAACAGACATATTTGAACTAGTTTAATGTAATCCAAGTTCCTTTTCTAATTGCTGCACTGCAGCACGTTGGAACGGATACACTTTACCAGCCCAAAATCTCCCCAAAAAGCAAACATCAGTCACAATCTGACAGAGGTTCTTACGCTTCCTCACTTCATGTAAAACTAAAGTAATGTTTTTTCTGGCTTTCTGTGGTAATGTGAACTTATGATAGAAGTATAAGTACTATAATTTTTTTAGGAGTTGCTAATCCCAGAGCTCACTTATCGTGCTCATCCGTGGTTTCATTTTCCTTCCTTGACTCAGATCTCACTGGCTTCTAGCTTTTTGTAGGTAGTGAAGCCACAGGATGGGAATGGCAGCCAGATAACTATCTAGTACTCTTTAAAAAAATAAAGTCCCTCGTGACAACGTCCATTTTCTGTCATGACAGGGTCACCTTAACCTGGTATGGTTGAATGTTTGTTTATTTTTCTTGTGTTTACATAGCAGAGCTGTGCAGGCCCCATTCACACATCTCCAGTAAAGATCTGCTTTTTCTGCAATGCTGCATGCTAACCACATCAGAATGGTGACACATCTGGAATGAATGGCAATGTTAACATGTTCCTATCTCACAGCACCATTTCCCGTTTTCTGGATGAAAGCTGTAGGTTCTGCAGTCATGGCGTTGCAGTGTCTGAGGGGCACCTTTTGGAGCAGATTAAGCGGTTATCAGACAGTGGAAGCATATAATTTGGGTGCTTGTAGCCACTGAACAATTTGGACACCATTATTAAATATGTTAATTAGCAGCAACCAGGGGCCAAGACTGACATTTGGGTGCACAGGAGTATTAGAGACTACCGCAGCGGTTGTATTGGCTACAGCAATAACAAGTGGAAGTGGCACGCTTGGTATCAGGAAAGCTAAAGCTACAGCAATAAATAGTGACTGCAGCACATTTGGCACTGGCAAAACTAAGCGGCTTCATGGGCCAGTGTAAACAAGGAAAATTAGCAACTGCAGCTAGGCAATTTTAGCAGCTAAGTCTCTAAATAGTGGCTGCAGCACACTTGGTTCCATACATGTTTGTGTAGCTGAAAGTGTAAACCCCCAAAAAATACTGGCTATAGCTACCCTGGTTATTGTGGCTACAGCAATAGAGGACGGATGCAGCACAATGGGTATCAGGAAAACGTGTGCATGGGGAAGGGGGGTGTGCATGAGCCGCTCCGGTTTACTGTGCATGCACGCAGTTAACTTTTTAGGATAGTGGATTGAGGGCTGGCTCAAATGGCTAGTTGGGGAGAGGTAAACGTGGTGTTTCTGGAAGGCAACGAAAGTGACGCTTAAAGAGATCAACTACCACTTCCATTCAAATGAGTGGAAACGGTTGTTTCTGATGCTGGTCTCTGCCTTTCCTGCCGTTTGTGTAAATGCCATTGTACATATCGTTGTCTCTTCTCGTCCTGGACATTACCTATTCACCCGTAAGTATTGGCTTACTGGGATGCCTTTAACCCCCTTGGCATTATGATTCTTTCTGGATTTTGGGGTCTAAAAGCAGTGCAATTTTTTGCATGCTTTTACATCCTAAAACCTGGAAAACATCATGCTGCCAGGGAGATCTGCAGCAGCTCAGCACTCTCTCACCTCCCGGAGATCCTGCGCTGCAGTTTTCCCTCTGTCCTCCGGGTGGTGCTGTAACCCTATAGTGAGATGGCTGGCTGTTGTCATGACAGACGGCGATCTCGCCATAGGGAAGCAGAGCCTCAGAGGAGTGGAAGTAGAATAGCCCACTGCGTGCATTGCTCTGTATAGACCTCCCGGCGGCTACCATGAGTTCAGCTCGGGCTTACCGCTCCTGGCTTGTTTCCACCCCGAGCTGAACTTGTGATTACCACTTAGGAGGTTAATGGTATTTGGAGGGGGGAAACTATTGACTTTCAGCAGTTAATTTGTAGCCATCTCTTTCCTATATAATTGTGTGGAGACAAATCCACAGTCATCTGCATGGTGAATTTCAAATTGCGAGTAATCACATTAATACACTTCACAAGTTCAGAGAGTAGATTTACGCCACCTGTCCAGAAGACACGGATGTCATCTGTGCCTGTGCCAAGCAAGAATCTGGCACAGGCACATAGAGAGGTCATCATCAGTGCACAGGCAAGGCTCCTACTCACCCGGGTACAGATTGGCAGACAGCAGGGCACAAGTTGTCCCCATCGCTGCCCTATGCAACGGGAGGTAGCAGAAAAGCATTTGGAATCCGCTAAATGAGCTGCAGCGCCTTATGCTTGTATGAACTGGGCCTAAAGCTGTTTGACAAGCTTATTTGCATAGATAACAATTCTATTTTTTTTTTAAACACTTAAAAAAGCCTAATGCTTACAAGAAAGCAGAACCTGTCTTTAGAAAATTTCTTCGTAGGACTATATGTATCTCCTCATGCCACTTCAAGTACACTTTAACAAGTTAATGTATATGCTACAGTATATCTAGGCCCTCGGAGACTTCATCTTAGCTCCTGGGGCGTAGATATACGTATCTCACCGCAACTGCCGCTGTGCGCGCTCCTACTCGACCCCCGTGCTCCCTCCCTCCAGCTTTCACATCTCTGCCTGTTAGTACAGAGATAAGTGAATGGGAACACAGTTCCCATTCATTGATCTGACTGCCCATGATCAATGAACCGGCAGTGTTTAGTCAATGAAAACGGCATTGCATCAAAGTAAAAGCACCTTCCAGTAACGCGTGTATGCAGTATAACGCACACAATCAAAATAAACTGCAGGGGACATCTAGTGGCCAAATAGTAAAATTAGACCTACATACTAAGGCAATTACATTAAAATACCCATTCATTGACCCCTTACCTCCTCTTACATAGTTACCAAAGTAAAATAATTTAAAAACAAAAACAATTAAATACATAGTTTCCTTAGGGCTCAACTTTTTTTTTTTTTTTATATGTATGTCATGAGGGCATATTACTGTTAGTTTTGCAAAAAAGGGCTTGTAATAACAGGCGCAAAACTGCAAACAATTCAACTTTATTTCAAAATAAAATATTGTCGACAAACCTTGTGATAGGGACATAGTTTAAATGGTGTAATAACTGGGGCAAATGGACAAATAAAATACGTGGTTTTAATTACGGTAGCACATATTATTTTAAAACTATAATGGCTGAATACTGAGAAATTATTTTTTTCATTTTTTCCCAAATATTCCCATTAAAATGCACTTAGTATAAAATCATTATAATATACCACCCAAAGAAAGCCTAATTGGTGGTAAATTTTTTTTTTTTAAAAAAAAGCATAGATCATTTTGTTGCGATTAAGTTATTGACGAATGAAAGGGAGGAGTGCTGAAATGTGAAAATTACAGTGTTTCAAAGGAGGAAAAAACCCTGGTTAAACAACAGTACAAGTACAAATATGACTATACCTGTTTCCACCTCATGCACACCAGCAGGCACCAGGAGCTGAGGTGTTCTGTGTAATGAGGAGAAGCAGGAGAATCCAAACTGATGATGTCGCTAAAGTGGCCTCTGCGGTTTTTTTTTCCCCCCCAAAACATGTCAAATCCATACTATCACACCAAAATGATCACAGCCTAGACTGGCAGTATGTGCATGTCATGTTGGTTATCAAACCTTATGAATGTACCTGTACTTTGTTTTTTGTTTGTTTGTTTTTTTGTTGTTTTTGTTTTTTTGCAGAGGAATTCAAATTCAGGTTTTTTAGTACATTAAACTTCCTTTCACACTATCTGTTGTAGTGTGTGTACAAACGTGAATAAGCTATGACTGTGAACATTACACAATTCTCATCTGCCCTGCAGGCATTGAAGTAGTTTATAATGTCATTTCCCTGTCCTCTGAGAAGCCGTACACAGTGGAGGGCCAGGAGGATAACAGGAGGACAGTATCTAGGGAAACTTCCCAAGTCAGAGGGAACAGACATCTTTCATACACGCTCTGCGTATCCTCACGAGGTTAGAGTGGAAGGAGCTGTGCATGAAGTGCTAAGTGCAACTGTTTAGCAGGCCATGGAAATCATTAGAAAGTCTTGGCATTTATTGAAGATGTCAGGCTACGCTGCCTTTTATTGGCTGCGGCTGAAAGTCCATTGTGTCTCCATGGAAGGTGCAGTTCTGGTTTATGTTGTGCTAAAGAGCAATACTGACTCATTTCAGCTGTTCAAAGTTTCTCCTATTGATGTTTATGAATGAGCTTTGCATTGCTTTCCTGGTTTCAGATTTCTAGTAGTAAATAACATAGCATGGTTGATTCTTGTTTAGTGTGTGTGTGTGTGTGTGTGTGTGTGTGTGTGTGTGTTTTTTTGCTTGTTAAAATGTCTTTATACCAGTGAGGGTTTACTGTTGATTTTCTATGTAAGGAACGTTATACATTTATTATTGATTTTATATAGTGCCTATATGTTCATTAACACTATACCAATATTGACTATGTACGTGTGTGTATTATATACATTAGGGCAATACCCAATTGTATAGCATGCCTTGGCTTATACAATGTACATATAGCAATAGAGGTACAGTAGGGGAAACCCATAGTTTTTAATTTTAATTCTATTGTGTGTTGTGTTGGGGGGCAGTAAGCATTCACTTACCTGCTCCTTCGCCCCCTGTCTATATGCCGGCTTTCATCTTCTCTGTCCCTGTGTTTCAGCTTGATTTACCTGACTATATCTATAGGCTATGAATGCTTGCTGCCTCCCTAAAAAGCCCACACCACTTATGAGCCTTTCTTAGGGGGAAGTTCATTTTATAGGTTTGTAACATTTGATGCTAAGGTCCCTTTAAAGCATACTATGTCTCTTTGGCCCCTAACTCCCATCCACACTACCTCGAATGTCCCCCTTTGCTTCAGTTCTTTTACTTTTACAGATGTTGCTCAAATTATGTTGTGCTGGGGGATCAAGCTGGTTCTTTGGCACCAATTATTCTATCCTTTTGCTGTTTATTAGAGGGCACTATGGCTTTTTCAACCATTGACCACTGTTGGGCAACAAGAGTCGGTGGTAGCACGTGGCAATGTTGAATAGGGGTCTGTGATTTCTCAGATGTGGTGTTGGAAGTTGTCAGAGGAGGTGGCACTCGAACACAACCTACAAAAGCATAGGGTTACATTGTTAAAGGGACACTTAAGCCAGAAAAAAAATTGAGTTTTACTCACCTGGGGCTTCTACCAGCTTCCTGCAGCAGTCCTGTGCCCTCGCAGCCACTCATCCTCTGGTCCCCCGCTGCCAGCTAGTTTCATTTTTGCCGACAGGCCCGTCAGGACTGGCCACGCGTAGCTTTTTCCGCATTCCCGACTGTAATTAGCGCTATTGCGGGCCACAACGTGCACAAAAAATATGCGTTGCCACATTACGAACGCATAGATATGCTGCAACCCGTATTTTTGTACGCGTTGCGGCCTGCAATAGGGCTAATTACAGTCGGGAATGCAGAAAAAGCTACGCGTGGCCAGTTCTGACGGGCCTGACGGCAAAAATGAAACTAGCTGGCAGCGGGGGACCAGAGGATTAGTGAGTGACTGCGAGGGCACAGGACTGCTGCAGGGGGCCGGTAGAAGCCCCAGGTGAGTAAAACTCATCTTTTTTTTTTTTCTGGCTTAAGGTTCACTTTAAGTTACATAAGTGACTTGTATGTGTTCCCTCCCAGTGACATCTGCCCCCCCCCCCCCCCCCGACTTTTTCCTGGGGGTTATGGGATAGGGGGAAGAATAGGGAATTGCCTGGTATCCCAACCTGTGTATTTGCCATTCAGTACAATACTCGTGCAGTCTATTTAGTATTAGAGTTCAGTGACCTAGGAAGAGAAGAGCGGAGACTGGCGATAAAGCTTCTTTGTTTCACTGCTACAAGAAAAGTGTTACATAGGTAGGAACACTGTGCTTGCATACACCACCCAGCATGATGATGCATATCTACATATGTAAGGATTAATCTCCAGCAGCAAAGACAAGTGAAGGGGTTACACCAGTGCCTGCTGTTCTGAACCTCCTCGAGCATATTTAAAGTGTTGTGGTACAATCTCTGTGTATACTTTATACTGTAATGACAGCCTGGGGCTGGTTTACAAGGTAGAACACAATCTCTCCCCTGCTTACATTGCCCTATGGGAGTATTCATCCTCTTCTCTGTTGGGTACTGTTGCATTACAACCTGAATTTAAAATGCTTTAAAGAGGAACTGTAACGGCAAAACGTCCCCTGGGGGGTGCTCACCTCGGGTGGGGGAAGCCTCTGGATCCTAATGAGGCTTCCCACGCCGTCCTGCGTCCCTCGGGGTTCTCGCTGCAGCCCTCCATACAGCCGTGACGTAATATTTACCTTCCTGGCTCCTGCGCAGGCGCTCTGACGGCTGTCGGCTCCGAAGTAGGCGGAAATACCCGATCGCCGTCGGGTCCGCTCTACTGCGCAGGCGCAAGTCTCCTGCGCATTACAGCGGACCCGACGGAGATCGGGTATTTCCGTCTATTTCCGAGCCGAATGCAGCCACAGCGCCCTCGCTGGAGCCAGCAAAGGTAAATATTGAAATTACAGTCGGGCCTGTCGCCGGCTGTTCAGAGGGCTGCAGCGAGACCCCGTGGGACGCAGGACGGCGTGGGAAGCCTCATTAGGATCCGGAGGCTTCTCCCACCCGGGGTGAGTACCCCCCAGGGGATCTTTTTAAAGTTACAGTCTCTTTAAAAAATTATTATTATTTATTATATCCTTAAGGGGCCAGAGCCTTGCTGTCTGAAATGAGTTAATTTATTGCTGTACATATAGCCTGAATCAGTTTGAGGCACCATAGGCTGAGTAATTGGTGTCAAAGGATTTATGTACCATCGCCACTGGCAAAACAGGTGCTGCAGTGATTGTTCGCAGTGTAGCAGACTAGCCTATTTCACCCAACTAAACTACTATCTTGGCTGTGGGAAATGTCTAGTTGGCTTCCAAATGTCTAGTTTTGTTGCAGACAACAATTCAGTGTTTTTATATTATGAGCAGTTTGTGTTTGCTTGTCACAGTTCTTGGCGCACATAATACTAGTCCCACTGTGAAATCGCTAATCTAGTAAGCATGTGCACTTATCAGGTGTTGTCATGCTGGGAATACACGGCTCGATTCTGAGCCATTTAGATTGCTCGATAGATCATTTCCAATCTCCCGCCTGGTCGTTTCCGCGCTCTATTCTGCATGGAGGACAATGTGAAAAGATAAGAAAATTGAGCGGAAGATAAGAGAATCGCCTGCAGAATCGAGTGCGGAAAACGATTGGGCGTGGAATCGAGTGGCAAAATCGAGCCGTGTATGCCCAACATAAGGAACTATATCATATCCTTAGGAGGTTAACCACTGAGGTCACAAGACGCAACGAGTCTCACCAGCTGAACTTTCTCCTTCCAGATCCTGCTCACCCATTAGCCAGAGGTCAGTCTATAAAAGATAATCTGATAATTTGTCTATAGGCCAGAGTAATCTCTGCTTTGTAGACTGGTCATTGGTAACTTTCAAAAAGCTGGCCCATTGCCTAGTACTCAGGCAGATCTGTGAGCTACAGTGCTGCCCAGATTTATTCATACCCCTGGCAAATTTTAACTTAGTTACTTTTATTCAACCAGCAAGTAATTTTTTTGTCTACCAAAAGATAAGACTATGTACAAGTGTACAGTGCAAATGTATCTGGAAAAGTGGTGTCCTCCTTGTTCTGCATCAGTAGAACCCAGCAGTGTTCATTGGATTGTCTACCTTGAAACATTGCCACCAGCAGAGCCCAGATTCATCAGGATGGCCTTGGTGGTGATCCTTGGATTGTTTATCACCTCTCACTATCCTCCTGGCCAGCACAGGTGTCACTTTTTTGGCTTCCAACCACATCATCTGAGATTTTTCCCAGTGCAGAACATTTTGTATTTTTTTTAATTCTACTTTGCACTGTAGCCACTGGGACTGGAAAACATTTAGAAATAGCCTTGTAGCCCTTTCCTGACTTGTGAGCATCCACAATATGCAGCCACAGGTCCTCACTGAGCTCCTTTGTCTAAGGGCCTGTTTCCACTTCACGCAGATTCTGCATGCAGAAAACTGACTCCAATGAATGCCTATGGGAAATCTGCATCAGAAAAATCACGTTCAGTGGAAACCGGCCCATAGACATTCATTGGAGTCAGTTTTCTGCATGCAGAATCTGTGTGTAGTGGAAACGGGCCCTTAGCCATGACTGCCCACAAACCAACTGCAGAGAGCTGCTTTTTTTCCCCCTGTTGAATTGATTAAAACAGCTGTTCCCAATCAATCAGGGTAATTAGGATGCTTTAGAACGAACAGCTTGGACTGTTTGGAATGGTATAGAACTTTGGATTTTCCCACAGACTGTGACAATTTGTGAAATTTAAATAAAAACTGAGAAATGTTGTTTTCCCATAATGCTTTTTGTACATTGTCTTATCTTTTGGTAGATTCCTTTCCCATCAAAAAATTACTTGCTAGTTGAATAAAAAACTTTAACCCCCTTGGCGTTATGATTCTTTCTGAATTTTAGGGTCTAAAAGCGGTGCAATTTTTTTTTTTTTGCACCCTTACAGACCCTCAAAACCTGGAAAAAAAATCATGCTGCCAGGGAGATCTGCAGCGCTTCTACAATCACTCACCTCCCTGGCTCCAGCGCTGCATTTATGCCTCCGTCCTCCAGGTGGCGCTGCAACTCTAAAGAAAAAATTGCTGGCTGTTGTCATGACAACAGCCGGTGATCTTGCCAGCAGGAAGCAGAGCCCCGGAGGAGAGGAAGAAGAATGCCACCAGACGTCGGGATCCCCGGGAGGTATGTAAAACCGCTTCTGCACACAGCCTTCGCAGGTTACCCCGAGCAGAGGTCGGGATTACCGCTCTTAGCTGGGGTTTTCCGCCCTGACCCTAGCTCGGGATTACCGCCAAGGAGGTTAAGTCAAAATTTGTCAGGGATATGAATAATTATGGGCAGCACTGTCTGTCATTTCCTTGATTCCTGATAGTTAATAGTTTGGGCAGGATGCCATATCTGTGTACACACTTTGTACGATTGCTCTTCCATCTGATCTTTTGCTCCCAACCAAGCTCATGTTCTGTCATTGCTCTGAGCTGGAGATGTACTAGGTGTAACACTGATCCTAAGAGTATAGCAGGTAGGACACTTGGCTTGGTATTAGCTGGAAAGGCTACTTGTATAGATTATCACGGGAAATGTTTATTTTCCAACTTGGATGCAGATTTATTGCAAGTTGCATGTGGCTTGGAACTAGACCAGCATTGGAAATCATCCAGTTCCAACCTGCATGCATTTTGGCTTTAAATTTGTATTCAAGTCAGAATAATCTACTGAAGCTATGATATTCCCACCCCCCTCTTGTAAGGCTAGGCTCCCGTTAGGGTGAGTTCCTACAGTGCCAGAAGCACAACGTAGTTCACAGTGTATCCTAAGTATACACTGCGCCCCGTCATGTGCCTGACATTCCCGCTACTCGCCATTGTGCATCTGTCGCGGCTGCCATTCTGGTGCAGTGCCGCTGTTGCCACCTTTGCTCAGCTCCACTGCACAGAACAGTTGCTGGTACATAGATTGGAGTCCTGGCAGAAGCATCAGGCTCCCATTTGATTGCAAAAGGACAAAGGGAATCCTTAGCAAAAGGGAGGATTTTTATTGGTTCACGGAGTGGTGGACTAATGAGATTTTGTTGCTTGGGAGGATTCCCATTGGCCTTTGCACTCAATTGGGAGCCTGATACTTCTGCTGGGACTCCCAGGGCCGGGCCGAGGCATAGGCTGAAGAGGCTCCAGCCTCAGGGCGCAGTGTAGGAGGGGGAGCACAATTCATTCAGCTGTCATTCCTAATTGTGTTTGAAACAGAGAAATAAGAAAAGGGGATACATGGCAGTGACTGCAAGCCAGATAACTAGATATTAAGGTGTTGGGAAGGTTGTGGGCCCTGTGGTGCCTCTTAGTCTAATAGCAATCAGTGTTTGATGGCTCGGGTGGCAGGAATGGAGGGGCGCACTTTGGTGTCTCAGCCTTGGGTGCTGGAGGACCTTGTCCCAGCTCTGGGGACTCCTATCTGTGCTTGTCCAGTGCAATGGAGCTGAGTGACAGTGGCAGCAGCAGCATGACCTAAGTAAGGTTGCAGAAGACAGATGAATAGAGCAGCTACCAGCATAGTGAGAACAAACACTGACTTATCTCATAGGCTTATCCCATTGGCTTCTGCTTTGTTGGCAATCTGA
This sequence comes from Hyperolius riggenbachi, assembly GCF_040937935.1. Lineage (NCBI taxonomy): Eukaryota > Metazoa > Chordata > Amphibia > Anura > Hyperoliidae > Hyperolius > Hyperolius riggenbachi. Next base: position 175,109,446 of record NC_090648.1, read on the forward strand.
GAAAAATCATACAGGTTCCGAATTTGCATTCGGCTTACCGCAACAAATCAAAAAGATCTGTTGCAGGCTGATGATCCTGATGCACTGATCCTATAAATAACATGGCTAAAAAAAGTCATTTCCACATCAGAAAAACAGACCTGTTCAAGTATGCCAAGTGTGGGAGTCCATTATATCTGCCCTCACCTGAAAGCACATAATGCCATTGAGACAACTTTGCATAGTGATATTGATCAGCTCTGCATCGGTTTACCCTTTTTGGTTTCCGGGTGATCAGCTTCTGGCATATTGGTTGCCTTTGGCTATAGTAGTATGTTTTGGACAGTGTTCTCATTGTATAGAACCCGAGGGAACACATTATTCCTAATTAGCCAACACTGTTTTGTATACCCAGGATAATTGGCAGGAAATCAGTTTATGGCTGTTGGAGAAACATTGGACTGGCATAGTGACAATTTGTTATTGGCTTTTATTATCTCTGCAGAATTATGCAGCTTTTCTCTTGCTTAAAAGTTATGTCACGCTAGCGTTATAAAGTATGTGTTGGCAGTTACAGGTCTTTGCAGTATGTTCATTAGCAGCTGCATTGAATACAGTTGGAATATAAGCCTCTGCATTGTAACTACTGCAAATCAGTTGTGTGGCATATCCTTCATGAACTTGAACGGACCCTTTCCCTTAAAACCCACATTTGTAACATATTACTTGTTAAGAATTTAGTGGTATTTGCAGTTTTCTAAAGTTTTTTTCTTCTTTGATTTCCCTCTCATATGGTTCAGGTAAAGATCTGAGAAAACAAAATTTAGATACACATTTTCTTTTACCTCAAATCACCATTAAAACAAACCTGAACTAAAATGCACTTCTGATTAACCTGTGTATGTTGTAATAATGATAAATAGAACTTTCCTGAAGTCTCGTATTCTTTTTTTTACAGTTTAAGGGCTTCAATTCTGATGGCCGGTACACATGTTGAGCGCTCTTTGCCAAGGCAGCCATTCCGGAGCAATTGGAAACTGAGTACATTGTGGGTCTTCCCCCCGCTTTTCCAACCAGCTGGGTTAAACAGAAAGCCTCACTTGTCTGCTGCCTAGCAATACATCTGTAGAGCAGTGTGGCTCATAATTGAGTTTTATCCTGCCAAGTGGCACAAATTTGCACTCAAATTGTTTCTGTGTATACACACCTTACAGAGTTGTTTTCAGCTGTATGTGTTTTTGATCTGATCTTTATATAGCATGCACTTTGCTGCTCGCAAGGGCCCTGTGATTATTATGGAAATCGGGGCTCAGTTATGTAGTTTACTTGCGCCCCCTCCCCAAACAAATGTAATACATGTTGCATTTTTCCTATGTGTGCATTAGTCAGTATGGGCTGGTGCACACCGAGCGGCTTTTTGGGCGTTTTCAGATCCGCTTGCGGCTGCGGATCTGCTTGGTCAATGTATCTCAATGGGGTGGTGCACACCAGAGCGGCAGGCGTTTTGCAGAAACGAAAAATGCCTGGGTGAGGCATTTTTTGGATTTCGGATGCGTTTCTGCCTCAATGTTAAGTATAGGAAAAACGCAAACCGCTCTGAAAAACGGCACTTCAGAGCGGTTTTGCAGGCGTTTTTGTTACAGAAGCTGTTCAGTAACAGCTTTACTGTAACAATATATGAAATCTACTATACTGAAAACCGCAGCAGCAATCCGCAAAACGCTAGCAAAACGCCTCATAAAAATAAAAAAAAGCGTTTAAAAATCTGCTAGCATTTTGCGGATCTGCTAGCGGGTTTTGGTGTGCACCAGCCCTGAGAGCCCAAATGCCATTTTCTTGGGATTTCCCTGCTTTAAATTTCTGCTAATTAACCATTCTAAAGATGCGGTTACACTGTGAAAAAATTCACCCAAAAAGAGCGATTTATTGCATTCCAAGGCAGTGTTTGCAATTGCAACTTTGGAAGATGGCCCTAACTGAATTTCAAACGACAGCCGGTATAGTGTGGTGTAAAATCTGTTTCACTCAGAGGAATAATTATCACTTTTTTGTACAATCCTGTTATCAGAAGTGTTTGTTCAGTCAGATAAACATATTTTGGTTTCTGCTTTCTATTTACTTTAGGAGAGCTGCTGTTGCAGTTCCCTTTCTGGCCGCCCTGGCTTAATCATCCTTGCAATGAAAGAAAAATAAAAAAGGGCATATAGATAAGTTCTTAGTACGATTGGTACTATTCGTATCCATGTTTACCATGTTGCATGTCGCTTCAGGTCTCTGACTGTAGATCATTGCTGCATGTAGCTTCGGTTTAATGTCAGCTAATGCCTAGTACACATGATGCATTTTTCCATCAGATAGGCGGTGGAAACGATTATTTCCGACTGATCCGATCTGATTTCAGATTGGTTTTCTGATCGATTTTGTATAGAAGTAATCAGAAAATCAGATATCAGATCGGACCTGTTGGAAATAATCGATTTGAATTCGGTTGACGGAAAAGTACATTGTGTTTATCAGGCATAAAAAAGTGTTTGAGCGATATTAGGCCCCATTCACACTTGCAAAACGCTAGCTTTTGCTAGCGTTGTGCTCAGGCGATTTTTGGCATTTAATGCAAAAAAATCGCCATTCACACTTGGCAAATATATATATATATATATATATATATATATATATATGCGCTTCTATAGCACCGAAACGCGATCGCCGGGAAATCGCCTGAAAATGGAGCAGGCTACAAATTTGCTTTTGGCAATTTGCGCGCCGGCGATTAACGCAAATCGCCCAAGTGAGAACGGGCCCATAGGGTATTATTGCACTAGCGCTTTAAAAAGCGCTAGCGCTTGAGCGTCTTGCCAAAATCGCCTGCAAAATGCTCAAGTGTGAATGGGTCTTTAAAGGGAACCAGAGGCCCCAGAAAAAAGATTTTATACATACCTGGGGCTTCCTCCAGCCCCATACGCACGGATCGCTCCCACGCCGCCGTCCTCCGCTTCCTGTATCTGGCGGTACCGAGTCCCGTAGTTTCGGCCAGTCGGCGGCAGCACGTGCCCAATTGTCCGCATCACAGAGGCTCCCGGCATACCCTTACGCGTGCGGCTGCATACTGCGCAGCCACACGCGTAAGGGTATGGAGGGAGCCCCTGCTCATGCGGACAATTGGACGCGTCCGCCGGAAGTGACGGGACCCGGTACCGGCGGATCCAGGAAGCGGAGGATGGTGGCGTGGGAGCGAAGCAGGCTTATGGGGCTGGAAGAAGTCCCAGGTATGTATAAAATCTTTTTTCTTTTTATTACTATGGCGTCTCTGGTTCCCTTTAAGCTGTCCGTCTACTGACTGTATAGGGCCCTCCTGTTCCAGACCAGAGCTCAACTGAGAGATCTTGGCAGAATTTTAAGCCCAACTCAATGCACAGATCTAAATGATACCATTGCATAGCTTAATAAACAGAGTGCCCAAAATTGTAACCTTTTGTGTCAATTGAGCCTTCTGCAGCTTAAGAGTTTATTTTAAAATGTGGCCATGTCATCCTGAAGTAGCTGAGCTAAAGGGATTTAAAGGTCAACCGAAATGAGAGATATGGAGGCTGCCATTTTTATTTCCTTTTAAGCAATATCAGTTGCTTGGCTTTCCTACTGATCCTCTGCCTCTAATGCTTTTAGCCATTGACCCTGAACAAGCATGCAGCAAATCAGGTGGTTGACATTATTGGCAGATTTAACAAGATTAACTGCATGCTTGTTTCTGGTGCGATTCAAATACTACTGCAACCAAAGAGATCAGTAGGGCTGGCAGGCATCAAGTATGGTTTAAAAGGAAATAAATATAGCAGCCTCCATGTCTCTCTAACTTCAGTTGTACATTAATAAGTCTTGTTGGAAGGGCTGCTAGGTGATGTCTTGGACGAGTTAAGGTTCGTATACACGTCCGATAAAGATCGTTCGTTACGAACGATTAGTGAGGTTTACACGATATTCAAATTAGACCGAAAAGATCGTTCGTAATGAACGATTGAGTACACACGTAAACGATATAAGTATAAGTTTTGAACGACGAACGATAAAAAAATGCGTGCGCAAACGGAAGTGACGTTATGACAGGCAATAAGAACATGCGTACTACTCCACAGATAATCCATTATCGGACGATCTTTGTACACACTGCAACGATTGAACGATTATCTTTCGTAAAAATCTGCCGGGTTGGATCGGCCGGATTGAACGATAACGGTCGTTATCGTAAAAAAAAAAATATCGTTGGAAAATTTGGAGCGCACGATTATCTGTCCGATTGTCGTTATCGTTCGTTTTCGAACGATCGTTATCGTACGTGTGTACTCAGCTTTATGGCATGTAATGGCAGTAAACGGACACATTCCCCAGACCCAGGCAGGTTTAATTGCTAATAGTCTTGATCATGTGACATTTGTGGGATATTGCAGTTCCTATGTGCCGGTATTAGGAGATAAGGAGGACATAGAGTAGCTAATTATATTGCATATACAAACATTTTTCTGCAACTTTTTATGTGATTCAACTCGCATGCTGGTGGCTTTTTTTTTTCTATTTAATTTTTGAAATGTTTTTACTTTTATATTATATGGCAGCTCTTGTTACGTGGATGGCTATTAGTTATGAGGATTGGTTAGTAACAATTCTCTCCAGTGTAGTTATTATCACTAGTCATATAGCAGGTTTTTTTTTTTTTTTGCTAAATTACTCCTAACAATTGGCTTGTCACCAGCTATACCTCATAATAGCAAAGTCCCTGAATAAGTTTGGCTTCTTGGGGAGAAAATGATCTGTAGGGGAGTTATGAATGGCCACGTGGAGAGATTTTCACATAATCTTTATTAAGACCTATGAAACCTATCCTTCAAAAAGATAATTGTGCAATCCAATAAAGGCAAGATCTGATTTAAAAAAAAACAACCTGATAAAGGTTTTAAGATTTTTATTGTTCCTTTTCTTCATAGTTTTGATGACCTTAAAGGGACTCTAAGCACCCTTCATGGGTTTGCCTTTAAGCCAGACGACTTCCAACAAAGTCGTGCTATGACCCCTCTGGAGGAGCCTCTTGCAATGGCCTTGTGTGTCACTTCCTCTTCCGCTTCATTCAGTGATGCCCTTCTCTAACAGAGAGACAGGGGTGACCCGGAAGTTAGGAAGTTATAACATAGCCAAGATGGCAGCCGCGATTTTGAAAATTGAAATCGAACGAAAACTATTTGGTGTAGAACTGCGATTCAGGCATCATATGAAAGGGGAGAATACAAGCTACAGAAAGGTATGCATCTTTAAGTACTTTGCAGTACTGGTCGAAGTCTTAAAGGCATGCCCAGGAGAGGTGCTCGGAGTCCCTTTTAATGCATGCCTTAACTGAGAGGGATATGTAGGCTGACCCTTTTTTTTTTTTTTTTTTTTTTTTCTTCCCTTTGAACAATGCTAATTACCTGTCTGTTCTGCCACAGACCCTGCACAAGCACGCAGATTAGGTGTTTCTGACTGAAGTCTGAATGGATTCACACTTTACTTATCTGTGTCCGCTCTGATGAAAGTATAAATAAATAAAACAAACACACACACACACACACACACACACACACACACACACACACACACACACACACACACACACACACACACACACACACACACACACACACACACACACACACACACACACACACACACACACACACACACACACACTTGGGCACTGTTATCAAGCTCAATGACCCCCTGACCTACATACACAGGTGAATCCAATTATGAGAGAGTATTTAAGGGTGTCAATTGCAGGGCTGTGGAGTCGGTACAAAAATCCACCGACTCAGACTCCGACTCCTCGACTTCGACTCCTCTAATTTGCATATTACAATCTTGTTGATTATGTATGTAACATGAAATTCGTCTCTTAACTGCCAACGCTTAGGAATTTTACAAGACAACTGAAGTGAGAAGGATATGGAGACTGCCATATTTATTCCCTTTAGTCATAGACTAAAACTAGTCCTTGGTAAGAGTACTTGTAAAAGGTACCGACCGGAACAAAGAACATCTATCAGGCCCTAGGCAATGTAACTGTGGGTAGATCTAAGAGTGATGTGCAGGTACTCTGCAGGGGAATGAGGAGATTCTTCCTCTATTACACATTCTTCATGCACAATCTGAACCAGGTTTATGGGTGATAGACAACACCTCTGTGTTCAATGTACACAACATTCTCAGTGGATTCCCTGCAGCTCTGTGGAGAGTGCATATGTCGAGTATAGTACTACTGTGTAACAAAGTAAACCTGAGACCGATAAAATTAAAGTTTTATACATACCTGGGGCTTCCTCCAGCCCCCTTCAGGCTAATCAGTCCCTCGCTGTCGTCCTCCGCCACCTGGATCTTACATTTAGTACATTTTACATTTGCATAAATCAGAATCAACGCAGAATTATTTCCATCTCCTTGACCATCTCTATTAGTGACACGGCTACACATCAGGCTTTATGCTTACAGCATAGACAGTATTTAGTGTGTATATATAAGAGATTCCTGTGTACACATCATATATACAGTCACAATCAGATGTGTATATCTGACTTTAAAAATACGGGGACTGCTTTATTGAAGCAGCACAAGTAATTAATTTTGATTGGTTTATTTCATTTTTGTGGACTAAGCACAGCTATTACTGTATCTATAAACTATTTATGATGACTATTATCTGAATAATAGATACATTTTTCATATTTTCTATTTTAATTACAGTTTAAATTCATTCGGAGTCTGTGCATTTTTCCCCGACTCCAAGCACCCAAAATTGCTCCGACTCTCCGACTCCACAGCCCTGGTCAATTGTAAGTTCCCTTCTTTTATTTTTCTCTGAAGAGTAGCAATATGGGGGTCTCAAAACAACTCTCAAATGACCTGAAGACAAAAATTGTTCACCATCATGGTTTAGAGGAAGGATACAGAAGGCTGTCTGAGATTTCAGCTGTCTATTTCCACAGTTAGGAACATATTGAGGAAATGGAAGACCACAGGCTCAGTTCAAGTTAGGGCTCGAAGTGGCAGACCAACAATAATCTCTTGGATAGACAGAAGGGACAAATAGTGAGAACAGCCAGTCAACCCACAGACCAGTACCAAAGACCTACAACATCATCTTGCTGCAGATGGAGTCATTGTTCAACGATTAGGCGCACTTTACATGCTGTATGCAAGAGTGATGCAGAGGAAGCCTTTTCTCCGCCTACAGCACATACAGAGTCGCTGGAGACATGCTAAAGCACATTTGGACAAGCCCGCTTCATTTGAATAAGGTGCTGTGGATTGATGAAATTAAAATTGAGTTATTTGGGCATAACAAGGGGTGTTATGCATGGAGGAAAAACACAGCATTCCAAGAAAAACACCTGCTACCTACAGTAAAATATGGTGGTGGTTCCATCATGCTGTGTGGCTGTACGGCCAGTGCAGGGACTCGAAATCTTGTCAAAGTTGAGGGACGCATGGATTCAACTCAGTGTCAGCAGATTCTGTAGACCAATGTCCAGGAATCAGTGACAAAGCTAAATCTGTGCCGGGGCTGGATCTTTCAACAAGACAACGACCCTAAACACTGCTCAAAAATCCACTAAGGCATTCATGCAGAGGAACAAGTACAACGTTCAGGAATTGCCATCTCAGTCCCCAGACCTGAATAGAATTAAAAATCTGTGGTGTGAGGTAAAGAGAGCTGGCCATGCTCAGAAGCCATCAAACCTGAATGAACTAGAGATGTTTTGTAAAGAGGAATGGTCCAAAATACCTTCAACCAGAATCCAGACTCTCATTGGAACCTAGAGGAAGCATTTAGAGGCTGTAATTTCTGAAAAAACAGGATCTACTAAAAATTGATTTCATTTCTTTTTTTTGTGGTGCCCAATTTTATGCACCTGCCTAATTTTGTTCAAACAATTATTGCACACGTTCTGTAAATCCAATAAACATCATTTCACTTCTCAAATATCACTGTGTGTGTCTCCTAGACCTATATGATATATTTAACTGTCATTTTTTTTTTTATCGTAACAACCAACAATTTATACAGGAAAATCATGACGATTAACAAGGTTGCCCGATGCATTGTGAGTAACCACAGATGTTCACCTAAAAACAGAATGTACTTGTGATAATTCAGCTTTAAAGAGACTCAGAGATGAGTCTTAAGGCAAGCTTTACCCAACGCTTCCTCCAGCCCCATAAGCACGGATGCCTCCCTCGCGGTCCTCCTGTCTCCTGTTAAGCTGCGGTGAGCCCCAGTAACAGGCTCAGTGACGTCAGTCCGGGTCTACTGCTCATGCGCAGTAAGTTCGCGCATGCACAGAAGAACCAGACTGACTTCAACTGAGCCAGTTACCGGGGCTCACCGAGGCTGAATGGGAGACAGCAGGAGGACGACGAAGGATGCATCTGTGCTTATGGGGCTGGAGAAAGCCCCGGGTAAGTAAAAAAAAAAAAAAAAACTGCCTTAAGACTCCTTTCTGAGTTTCTTTAAGAAAGCAAACCAAGCATTGCGCTTTTTTTTTTTTTTTTTTTTGAGTGCTTTTTGGTCTCTTTAAGTCCCTTATACTTTCCTAGTGGTTTTGGTCTTCCTAAGCTTCTTGGTTGCTCTGTTGACATCTACATCTTGCCTGTACCAAGTTTGGAGGCAGTCTCAAGCTTCCCTATCCCCCAAAATATTACTAGCGGTTATCTGACATCAGCATCCAGCATTTTATGAGTAGTTATCTGTTACTCCTAGTATTCCACTTCTTGGGGTATCACCTTAGGCCTAGCTCCCTCCCACTGCTTCTCTTGCTTTTGTTTCTACCATTCCAAGAACAATTGTTTTCCTTTTGTAAGTTTAGAAAAGCTTAGGGAAAAGTTGTAAAGTGTTTTTTTTTTTCCTTTTCGCCTCCTTTAAAAAAAAAAATAATAATAATAAAAAAAAAAAAAAATCTTATTGGTATTGTTGCCTGTACCCACATTTGAAGAGATTTCCTTTGCTTCATGTCCTTAGACCACCAGCCCTATGGCCTTTCTGTGAACGCTTGTAGCTCAGGGATAGGAAAAAAGGACAGCAACGTAACGCTGAGGATAAGCTTTCGCTCTGTACAAAAAATGCGTCAATCATTCTTTTGGATATGCTCATTGAAGGGGGACACAGGACCGCAATAAAATTCCAATAAGTTCTAAACCTTTGCCACACTCTCCAAAACTAATACATTTTCCCCGGGAATTGTGCTTTAAGAAGTCTTAAATCTTTTGCTTTGAGTTGCTGCAGGTCGTTTCTAGTAATTGCTTTTTCAATGATCCATTGAGTAAGCTTTCATGTATGTCCATATGCAATGTTTTGTTTGATGCCTTCTGGGTCCACACAAAGCAATTCAGGAAACGTTCATAAACAGTGATCGGTATATTGCAGTTTTATATTGCTTGTTTTCTTCTTTTTTTCTCTCTGATGTAATTGTCACAACTTCTGGTTCTCCAGGGAATTTGTAGGTGGGGAGGGTTAATGCCTGTTTCTATGGATTGACACTAATTTGTGTCTGTAACTAATCCCTTAGAGTATATAGGTGTGGAGCACTAATGGGATATTTAACCCTCTAGTATTAAACTGAGGAATATTGGATCACACATCCTAAATATACAGAACTTTAAAGGGGCTTAGCATTCTGTCATGCTAATTATCTTAATTCATTGCCTGGAAACTGCAAGTGGCTGATCAGTTTATCTAAAGAACAGCAGTTTATCTGTAGAGATGTAATTGGGCCTTTTGTTATATGGCAATTCAGGTGATTCATCTGTAACATTAGGAGTGTCAGGTACCAATTAGTTAATATTTATCTATAGAGAATGCCACACTTTCACATACAGTCTGCCATGGGGATTCCTAACATATAAAAGTTAGTCTTTTCCCTGGGTGTGCCCAGCAATAACGTGTGTTCCATCCTATACAATAAAAGCTAACTGTCCCTGCGTCATCTTGTCCCTGTGTCCGTGCATTTGCGCTACTGCGCATGTGCCGCACAGAGAGCCGTTGGAACAGGAGGACCGGAGCCCCATTTTTAAACAGGCTTAGGTCAACTCGTAATAACATAAAAGCAATGCTAAATATCCATTGTAGTAGCAGTAGGGTATTGTACCGTGTTAGCCATCAGTAAAAGCAAGAAGTTTAAATCAGGATGATGCCATTTATTGGCTACAAATGAATAAGAATAAACAAGCTATCGGCCTTGCAGCCTTCGTCGGGCTTACATCCTGTTTGTTTGCAGGCTGATGGTACAGACAGCTATATACATGCAACATCAAAAGGGAAAACTTAGATTTTTTTTCAAGCATAAATACATGTCATTAAGATGCCTTAAGTGAAACAAAACTTCTAAATGTTTTCCCTTTTGATGTTGCATGTATATAGCTAGCGGTACCATCTGCCTGCAAACAAACAGCATTTAAGCCCGACGAAGGCTGCAAGGCCGAAAGCTTGCTTCTTCTTATTCATTTTGGTTAGCCAATAAATGGTATCATCCTGATTTAAAACTTTTTGCTGAATGTCCATTCTAATAATCATCTCATTGATGTGGGATAAAACTCTGTCGTAACACTCAATGAAAATGTGTTTTCCTACTTTGTATTGCCCATAAAGTTGCCATATTTGCTTTTGTGCACAAGTAATAATGTCTGTTTATAAATTACAAGTTCCCAAAGTACAATTTATCTGCTCTGAAAGCTGCCATTGCGTTTTATTGTATAGCTGCTGTATTTATGTTAAAATCAATCTAGTGATCCTTTCTCAGCTGTCTCTGCTTTTACTATGTGTGTCAGCCCAGTACCAGCAAGCTGCTGATGTTTACATTCCTGTGTGAGCAACAGTTAAGGTGCGTACACACGCACTATATCCAGCAACGACTGGTCCGCTGAGCAGATCGTTCAGAAATAGCCTTATCAGTCCGCCGACAGCGCATACATGCACTACTGTCGGCTGAACGTCCGCCCAGCGGGAGGGTCCAGTGGACCCGTCGTTGCTGGCGGTAGTGTGTGTGTACGCACCTTTAGTAAACAAAAGAGAAGATATCACATCTTCAAGTGCTAGAAGCTGCCCACTGTAAAATAAAGTACTGTGTTAACTGTTTGAATGCTGTTCTGCTACAATTTGTTTTATTTTATAGTTATATGTTTTATGGTGTAATTTTTTTAGAGCATAGTATGAATACTGAGTTTCATACCACTTTAAGTCAGCACAGTATGTAAAGGGGTTCATCACAATGCTTGAAACTAATTTAGGAGCACCTAGATACCCATGTCATACAGAAAATGTTACATAATGCCACGTATACATGCAATGTTAAGAAAGTCCACTTATATATGAGGCACCGTATTTTAAGAATTATAAAATAAACCTCTTTTCCCCATCTGGGGGGGAGCACAGGCAGCTCATGTGTTAGGGTGAATTATAGTTGCCTGTCAGTTTGTGGGTTGCTCTTCTTCGGTCTTGATGATTTTCCCTTTTTTATACATTGCACCACTAATGCGTCAAAATGTATGTGTTAATGTTCATGCACCAGCGGGAATGCGTAAAAATGTATGCAATGCGGCCTGCCGACCCCGAGGTCAGCAAAAACGAAACTAGCTGGCGGCGGGGGACTGGAGCAGCAGTGAGTGACTCCGACGGCACAGGATGGCTGCATGGGGCTGGTAAAAGCCCCAGGTAAGTGAAACTTTTTTTTTTTTTTTTTTTTGCATGACCATTCCTTTAAACTAGAAGGTATTTGCTATTATTCAGGTTATAGTGATTATATGATGTGTCCCACAAAGCATCACTGCTGAATATGCTAAACGTCCCTTTGTTGTCCCTGAAAGCCAAACACACCTTCAGAACTACTGAAATGCAATGATATCAGCTTGACACATTGCATGCATGCGGTTCTGGGTGTGTTTGGCTTTCAGGGACAATTTGCATGTTCAGCAGACAAGCATTGTGGGACCCCTCCTACCCAACCTGAATAACCACAAATACCTTCTGTTTAAAGAAGGAAAAGAGTTTTATACTGGTTTTGACTTGCCTAAGGTTTATGCCTGTTGCCAGCCATGCTCTGGTCTGGTCCCTGTGTCGATAAACTTATGACCTGGCTAGTGAAATCTGGTTTCTTTCTGTTTCGAAAAATGACCAAAACAGGCTAAATTTTAAAGAGAACCTGATGTGGGCTGATGGGACACAGAGGCATGTTCTCTGCCTCTGTGTCCCCACACTGCCGGATGTACCGTACATATCAGATTGTGACTGCACATCTGATGTGTACACAAGAATCTTTTATATATAACAAATAACATTTCTGCTATAACTATAAGGCCTGATGTGTAGTTGTCACTAGTAGAGGATGGTCAATGAGATGAAATTCTGCGTGATACAGCTTTAGGCAAATTTTGTATGCAAATTTGTGCATTCCCTTTGCTCTTGAAATCCATTAATTTGATATGTTATTAAATTTGGGTTTGTGAATAAAAATCAGTACATTCTTGTTCAGTTGCTTGTGTAAATGAGCTGAAGACCAGGACTGCTCAAATCCGGAACCGGGAGACATCCGGATAGTTCTATCTGGATATCTCCCAGTTACCTGTGCGGGGTGGGCGAGAGGGTCAATCTTACCTGTCTGACGTCTTCTTCGGTCCGTCCCTCGGCGCCACCCACGATGCGGTCCAAGCGGCGGTCACATGATTACTACACTTTCTCCTTCCGGGTTGGAGGAAGTGTTTGTAATCACGTGACGCGTGTGGAGCACATTGTAGGAGGTGCCGAGGGACGGACGAAGAGGACGTCAGACAGGTAAGATTGACTTCCCTGCACAGGTTTACTGGGAGATATCCGGATAGCAACTATCCGAGTATCTCCCCGTTCTGGATTTGAGCAGCTCTACTGAAGACGAGTGTCCTAGTTGCTGGAAGGAGAAACCCAGGGTGTGAAGAAATGCCTCCCTGAGAATGCCCTCCCTGGAATGAGTTTTTAGATTCTTGAAATAATAATAATTAGGCATTTGTTTTGTTTGCTTGCCCTGTGGCAATGGTGTGAACTATGCAAGATATTCCGCTTTAAGATTCTCACTAATATTTGTTACGAGTTTAGTGAACACCGGGGAAGTCATGCAATGTTTATGTTCTGTGGGACATTTGTTAAAAATAGTAACGGTGATTTGACGTAATCTATTGATCTGGTTTTAAAAGCTTTCAGGCTGTACTAAAAATCCACTGAATGAACCTTGTAATTTATCATTTTAGAAGGTACTGTATCATGGAGTGAGTTTACATGGAATTTCAGGAGGTATTTCCTTTCCTGCAGGACCTACTGATATATGTGCATACACTTATCCATTTTTCCTGTGGATTCATGGCAGATTCGATCACGGTTATCAAATCTACTAGAAATCTGCGCCCCAATCTGCCAGCCCAGTTGATTATTAGTTCAATTTTTTTTTTCAATTTTTTTTTTCCAGGGTCACATTGTAACTGCGATTTTGGGTTGCTGTGGTGGATGTTACTTGGGAAATTGCTAGAAAATTACAAAATTACATAGTACTGCATTTCTTATGCAATTGACTTAACACTAATGCAGGAAAAATGCAGCCTACTCTACATTTTACATAAAAAAATCAAATCCGTCACTGAAGGACTGGAGAATCGTATCTGATTTTAGAATCAAAACCTAGGTTGCATCCCCCAAACATGAAAGCAGCTACAGCAGGGGTCTCAAACTAGCGGCCCACGGGCCATTTGCGGCCCTCTATACAATGTTTTGTGGCCCTCTCTGGCAAAAGCTTCCTTATAGTTCGCTTCAGTGCTCCCAAGTAATCCGCCGCATCCCTGCCACTAAACGAGGGCTGCAGAGCCCACAAATCGCCCGGGGGGCAATCCGCCGGCATTTCCTGGAAGGGGCAGAGCTTTCAGCTTCAGCTCTGCCCCTCCTGACGTCAATCGCTGCCCATCGCCGCCTCTCCCCGCCCCTCTCTGTGAAGGAAGAGTGAGAGGGGCGGGCAGAGGTGGCGATGCGCCGCGATTGTGAAATTCCTTATGCGGCCCAGCCTTATCCTGACTTTGCCTCTTGCGGCCCCCCAGGTAAATTGAGTTTGAGACCCCTGAGCTACAGATTGCATTCACACTGTGATGTTACTGTTTGTATACATCTTTATGTGAGCGTTACTTCAATACATAACATGCATGTTCATATTCATTAAAACGCACATATTCTCGGTGTCAGTAGTTGAATTTTTTAGCGTAAAAAGGTGTGTGGAAAAAAAAAAGCACATGATAAAACACATTAGATGGAAAAACTGCACGTTGATTTACATGAGCTGTCAGATCAAATGTGTGTTTTTGTGTGTGGAAAATAATACCCTAAGGCCTGGAACCCACTAGAAAGAGCAAAATGCTATCGCTAACGATTTTGGGAGCGATTTCCCTCTCCTATGCAATTCATTGGAATGGAAACTCTCCCAAAATGATTTCCCTGCTCCTATGCAATTCATTGGAATGGAAACTCTCCCAAAATGCTGCATGTCCTGCGACTGCAATTTCCTTAATCGCAATCGCTCTAGTGGAATCTGTCCCATCCATTTACATTGATGGAGCGTTTAGGGAGATCTCTAGCAATTGAAAGCGCTAAAAAAAAACAAAAGAAAAAAACCCGCTCTAGTGAGTTCCAGGCCTGAATGTGAGTGGAGAGTTAATAGTGGCGATCAATTTATAAATAGAGCCATTTCAGTTTTAAGGCATTTTATTTGTTTTTTAGTGTAAAGGAAACTGCTGGAAATAGACATAGCTTTGTAAATAATGGGCATGCAAACATATCCATATAACAAAAGTCGTAATTATTTGCATTATTAATTATGGACTACATGGTAGATGTGTATTGAAATGTGCTTAAAATGGTTCCCCCATTAGTATTGCAGTATACTTGTACTTAATATAAAACACTTATCTGGCTGTGTAATCAGTTCTGTGTGCTCAAAGGCTAATTGTTTGTTTTTGTTAGGAGCTAAATGAATCAGATTTTACTTCACGCTGACATGGCTGCTGTGCAAACTTCAGTTAAAATCTAACTCCTTTTACTGAAAATAGTAGTGTCAGACACCTGGAATGTTCTATATACCATGACTACTACACATACCATTTAAAGACTAGTGACAATAACATATTTTTTTTCCTTAACAATATTAATTTGTAAATGATTTAGTGAGTGTTTGCTCATTGTAAAATCTTTTCTCTTCCTGATTTACATCTGGAAATGTATCAGGTGGCATCACCTTTAGTACTGGCAATGTCTGCAGAATGTTCATTTATTGAGTCCTGTGCACAGAGGGAGCTACTGCTTGCATGGCAGCTGGAAACAGCTGTTATTTCCCAAAATGCAACAAAGTTCACCGACCGCAAACGGTCAGGACCATGGTTCTGACATCACACTGTGGGAGGGGTCTTACCACAATATCAGCCTCACAGACTTCCCTCACCTCTTCCCACAAGAAAATATCTCTCATGGGACAGGGGTTATCTGCTCCTGATTTGAAGTGCAATCCTGGGTTTTAGTTCCTCTTCAATTATCTCTTTGGTCTATTTTTTTCATTCAGGTTTGCTTTACACACATACCGTACATAAGTACTACAGCACTTTCAAGTGTTTTGTGAAGAAAAATGTGATGGCATCACTGTTATTCTAGTAGTGTCAGCTAACAATATGTCCTTTCTGTTGCCATTCCTAGAATGCTGTTGTTGCAATGTTTGTAAGCTACAATGCAACATTGTAGCTGGGCTCTCTTGCTTTTTCTCATCTCACAGACGTCCTGTAACCACATTCTTCTTTTGACTTTTCAGGTTCAGTTCCAGAAGCTGCAACAGTTGCGACTGGCACAATCCCGAGTTCAGTACTACAGTGGCTCTCTGCCAAATGTAAACCAGATTAGCAGCAGCCCATCTGATTTCCAGGTAAGACTTTCTTCCCTTGTCCAGGAGACACTTAGGCCTCGTTTCCAATACAGGCTTGCCTTTTACCAGTGAGAATTTGGATGCCAATTTTATCCCAGAAAGATTAAACTAATGCTGATTTTTAAAATAATTTTTCCATACACTTTATGTGCAGCCATTGAGCATCATTATGCAAGATTTGGATGCTATGTAGTGCAGCATACGAAAAATACGTTGTTTTTTTCCTCTCTAGAAAACTGCCAAATATCACATGGTTGGAAACTAGGCCTAAGGGAACTCATCTAAATTTTACCTCATCTGCATAACTTAAGTTACACTTTTAACTAAAGGTATATGAACTTCTTTAAAGCTGTACACACATACTTATTAACATGGCGTAATGAAGTCTATAAATGAAATCCCAACAAATTGTAAGCTTTTGACTGTGTAGGTAAATTTTGCAATGGTTTGGCTTGTGTTTTTTGGTCTTTGTGGCTGTTGGAGGGATTTGTTAATAACTTACTGCGCCTATGATATGACAGCAGTAAAAGAATCTCCACAGCCATTATCCACAAATGGCAATAAAAGGAAATCAAAATAGTAACATTTTAGCCTGATGAAAGAGGGTTGAGCCCTCTGAAACTCGTTGCTTAGCTACAATAAAAGTTTTTACTTTTGATTCACACGGCAGCCGCCGTCTATTTCCTACTTGCATACACTTGCACTGGCAAATCGCTTAAACTCAAATTTCTTAATCCACCCACGACTGCCTGACAGTGCAGCCGCCTATAGTGGCATCACAGCACTCAGGCTAGGTGGAAAACATACCAGAACAGCAGCCTGCTACTACAGCTCTGAAGGAGGCTATCGTCTTCACGCCTTGTGGAGGAGGACTTCTGCCAAGACTTGGTCCCCGGTCCAAGTGGGACAAAGCCTTTCTGCTGGCCACCCCGTATGGGACAATCAGCCACAGATCCAGGTGAGAATATTCCACGGCCGGCTGGCCATTTTTATTGAATGACAACCTGAGTGCGCTCTCCCCCACCCCTTGTTTTTCCACCCATCCCCCCACATCCCACTGTTTACTGCATGTTTTCTTTATGCTGTTCAAAACCAAGCCAAAATGTAAAAAACAAAGCATTTAATTGCACTTTAAATTGTCGTTACCCATTTGCAAGCTGTGAGAGCATTTTTTTATATATATATATATATATATATATATATATGTATGTATGTATGTATGTATGTATGTATGTATGTATGTATGTATGTATGTATGTATGTATGTATGTATGTATGTATGTATGTACATACATACAATCCCTGTCCCTCAAACTAACCCCAGTTTGCAGTTCCCCACCCTCCAATCCCCATCTTCCTATACTCCCTTCTGAGGTACAGTATGACCACCTTAATTTTTTTTTTTTTTTTATATATTTGGATATCATCCCATTTTTAAGAATGATCAAAAACAATGCATTTCAATCATTTTAAGTAAATAACTGATATCAAGGTACATCTCTCCATTTTCTATATGATGTTAACATTGACCATGGATGTAATAAAAGCAAAAGTAGAAACCTTAAAGTTCATGGCAACCAAGCGGTATTGATGTACTCATGACAGATTTAGAACATGAATTCAAGACCCACAGGCCACAAAAAAATAAAAAAAAATAGAGCAGGCATCTCCTAAGCATAACTCCTTATATCTGTCCATACATTTAATGTGAGCACATAAGTGGCCCTAGTTTGCTTTAAACCGTATCCATCTAGGATATCTGGAAACTTAAGCGGTAGTAACAGCAATTAGCATGACATCATGGCTTACCAAGCATACAAGGCATTGTGTGTGCATTGATCATGTGTAGAGGCATGATCCCCTATATGATCCTGTTACAATACAGAGTGCCTGAATGTGGTGCAGTCATAATGTGTGGAGCCCTGCTTAGCAGCATGACTCTGTTAAGAGCATGAAGTGTTTAGGACAAACTTGCTTTCTCCATCCCTCAGCTGGGACACGTCCTTAGGAGTTTGGGCACGCCCAGACACCTGTTGAAACACACAGAAAAAAAGGATTAAAAGCTCCCGCCCTCCCTCTGACCTCAGTTGTTTTTGTGTTTCCGCCCGGAAGCACACGGAAAAGTAGCTCCAGTTTGTTTTTTTCTTTTTCTCACCAGAGGGTGAGTTGTCACGGGCAGAGGTACCTGTGTAGGCCGGGAAGAAGCTTGTCGGACATCGGGGGAAGAAGGTGCCTCTGCCGCTATTGCACTAGACGCCCTCGGGTGGAATAGGGCTGTCCAGCTTCCTTCCTCCCGTGCGGCTAGACTGGCCGGCCTTTTCAACTGATGGCAAAGGCGCAGAGCTCGAGAGGAGGAGTCGTCGCACCGGAAGTGACGCGTTACTGCACTTCCGGTTGCGGATAAAAGGACGCCAGGGATCCCGCATGGTGGAAGATGGAGTCCGCAAGTGCGTCCACCATGTCCGCGTCGGCCGCCTCGGCAACGCCAGCCACAGGGGCAGCGCCAGCGCCAGCCACAGGGGCAGCAGCAGCGCCATCCACAAGGGCAGCAGCAGCGCCAGCCTCAGGGGCAGCGGCAGCATCTTCCTCAGCCACATCAGGAACCAAACTGCAAACTGATGGTGGGGTGAGTGGGAGTGCTATCTCCCAGAAGGAAAAACCTTATATAACAGTGTGAATACTAATAAGGGTTCCTGTTTTTTTGTATGTTTTTTCCTTGCTTTCTCTCTAGGCCAGAGTGGAGTTTAAATCTGGTAGTTCTAGTGAGAAGGCTAGGTCTAGGAAATGTTGCCAGTGTCAGACTAAGCTATCTTCCAGTTATGCTAAAAGTCTGTGTCAGGGTTGTATCAATGCAGTTATTGCTTCAGAATCATCTGCTATTTTTAAAAATGTAATGCGTTCTGTAAAGAAAGACATGACTGACACTTTGGGGAAATTTAAAGACTCTATTTTGTCGGTCTCTGCCGAGACCCCTGTTGCTGGTCCTTCCTCTGCACCAGTGGTCCCTATTGATTCCGTTCCCCCTACTAACGTTGTCGGGTTGTCTGATGGCGAACCCCCGGCAATTCCTCCTCTGGCTCCGGGTGATATGTTTGGGATTTCCGGAGGGAGAGGAAGAGGGAGAAGTGGAAGAGTTAGAGGACAGGGAAACTTGGTCCGATTTAGAGGAGGGGGAAACTCTTCAATCTGATGAGGAGTCAGATGAAGAGTTAAAAAAACCAGCAAGATTTTTGTTTAATACTGATGAAATTAACGATTTACTTAAAGCGGTCTACACTACCGAACAGATTCCGGAAATCCAAAGGGAACTTTCGGTCCAGGATCAAGTTTATTCTGGTTTGGCTCAGCAAACTGGGAGAGTGTGTTTCCTTTCCACCAATCCCTTAAGGATATTATTACATCGCAATGGCAGGAGCCGGAGCGGCGGTTATTTATACCTAAATCGGCAAAAAGGAAATACCCATTTGCTCAATCAGATATGGATAAATTTGTTAAATGTCCTAAAATCGACACTTCTTTATCCAAGCACTCAAAAAATGCGGACCTCTCCTTTGAGGACGCGGGGGTTCTCAAGGATGCTTTGGATAAAAGAATTGATTTGCTTCTAAAAAAAGCATGGGAATCTGCTTCTTTTGCTTTTTTGCCTAGTGTGGCCGCTACTTGTATTTCCAGAAATTTAAAAATTTGGATGGAAAATTTAGTATCACACGTGACTTCCGGTAAAGCCTTAAGTACTTACGTGAAATCACTCCTGGTGGTTTTTGAGATCGGTGGCTTTTTTGGCAGACGCAGCGGTTGAAATTATTAGAATTTCCGCTCGTACTACGGCTCTTGTCAATTCTGCCAGAAGAGCGGTCTGGCTCAAAGCATGGGATGGGGATTTAACTTCCAAAAACAAATTATGTTCAGTCCCATTTGAAGGGAATCTACTCTTTGGAAGTGAATTGGAAAATGTACTTTCCAGGTCGGCAGAGAAAGGGAAGCCATTCCCTACTAAGCGTAAGAATTTTCAATTTAAGAAACAAAGTATTTTCAAAAGGCCAGGGCAGGACCAATCCGAATCTCAAACTCAGCACAGGAAATGGTCCTTTCCAGCAGGCAAAGGGAAAGGGGGTTTTGCACTCGCAAAACCCAGCAACCCCAAAGAAAGGAAGTGACTCGCGGCCAGTGGGGGGAAGGCTTCTTTATTTCGTGTCCCAATGGTGTCAGATAAATCCAGATCCTTTTATTTTGAAAATTATACAGGACGGGTACCGTCCACAATTTTTTGTCCCCCCCCCCTCCCCCCAGGGTCTATGTGAACAACCTTCCTCAGGATTTGAGCAAGGCAAACGGGCTTTTTTCGGAGATTACAAAGTTAATTTTAAAAAAAGTGATTGTGTCGGTTCCTCCAATAGAGGAGTTTCAGGGATATTATTCCCATGTGTTTTTGGTAACAAAAAACACGGGGGATTTCAGATTCATTCTGAATCTGAAATCCCTAAATCCCTACTTAACGTACATGAAGTTCAGAATGGAGAACATAGCGTCGGTAAAATCTCTTCTTCAGGGAGAGGAATACTTCGTATCAATAGATTTACAGGACGCATATTTACACGTCCCGATTGCCCGGTCACACCAAAAATATCTAAGATTCGCGGTTCAGATGAAGGACCGGTGTCTTCATTATCAATTCCAGGCACTTCCTTTCGGGATTGCAACCGCTCCCCGGATTTTTACGAAGGTTTTGGCAGAGATCATGAAATTTCTAAGACTACAGGGGATACAAATAATTCCCTACTTAGACGACCTATTTTTTGCCAAAACTCAGGAGACTCTAATCCAGCACAGAGATCGGGTGATTCAGACTCTAATGCAATTAGGGTGGATCATCAATTATCCAAAATCTCATCTAGCACCAACCCAAACAATTGTATTTTTGGGATATGTGATCGATTCTGTCAGGGGCAGGATTTTTCTGCCATCAGGGAAGATAGAGAAGTTACAGTCAGAGTTGAGAGATCTTTTACTGTCTCAGGAAACGTCCATCAGAGCCATAATGAAAGTATTGGGATTAATAACGGCAACACTTCCAGCAGTCACGTGGGCACAATTTCACGGTCGAAGTCTACAGAGATGGTTAACAATCTGGGACAATACTCAGGAATCATTAGAACAGGTAGTTCAGATCCCGGGTCAGGTAAAACAAAGTTTCCATTGGTGGCTGGATGCCTCCAATCTGGTAAAGGGCAGAGTGTGGAGACAAGAAGACCCAGTGAGAATCCACACGGATGCAAGTGCCTGGGGTTAGGGTGCTACTGTATTAGGTCACCAGGTTCAAGGAACCTGGTCCAAGAGGCTGGCAAGAAGTTCATCCAATCTCAAGAAGCTTCGAGCAGTTTTGGAGGCGTTTTTTGCCTTCCAAGTTTTGATTCGGAACAAACACGTTCTACTATTTTCCGACAACATTTCCGCGATTGCGTATCTCAACAAACAGGGGGGCACCCGATCCCCGAGTCTGTCTCTTCTGGCAACAGAGATTTTCGGTTGGGCAGAGACAAATCTGCTGTCAGTCGAAGCAATTCACATAAAAGGAGCGCTGAATGTGGAGGCGGACTATTTGAGCCGCTACGAGCTCGATCAAGCAGAGTGGGAACTGAATCAAGAAGTGTTTCTTTGGATAACAGAGAAATTGGGCATTCCAGAAATAGATCTGTTCGCTTCCCCAAACAATGCAAAGATTCCTCAATTTTTCTCTCTCCACAGCAGTTCAAGCTCTCTGGGATTGGATGCGCTTTCAGTACCATGGACATTCAATCTAGGTTACGCATTTCCGCCCCTGAACCTAATCCCGCGAGTTTTAGACAAAGTACAGAAGGAGAAAGCTTGTGTAATACTGATAGCGCCTCTTTGGCCCAAGAGGGGGTGGTTTGCCACTCTCTTGAGTCTGTCGGGTCAGTCGCCGTTACCACTTCCTCTGAGGTCAGATCTTCTGCGACAGGGTCCTTTATTGCACCCCAAGCCAGAGTTGTTCAAGCTGGCAGCATGGATCCTGAGAGGTTAGTGCTAAGAAACAAAGGGGTATCAGATAAGGTGATAGATACCCTGCTGAAGTGTAGAAAACCCATTACTCACAAAATATATAGGAAAGTATGGAAGGTTTTTGGGTCATGGGGTGTTTCTCATAATAGGGTACAGACCGAGATTGGGACTATTCTGGATTTTTTTCAGAGTGGGCTGGAGATGAATTTATCTCTAAGTACGCTGAGGGTACAGTGTTCGGCATTGTCTATTTTGCTAGATAGACCCTTGGCACAAGAAAGGCTAATCAAAGATTTTTTTCGGGCTATTCAGAAATCCACGCCTATCAAGCAAAAAATAGTACCGCAATGGGATCTATCTTTAGTTCTCAATATTTTGACCAGACCTCCATTTGAACCCATCGATGAAATCGAGCTAAAATTTTTGACGCTGAAAGTGATTTTTTTAGTTGCAATTACGTCAGCTAGAAGACTAGGTGATCTTCAAGCTTTATCCATTAAGGATCCTTTTTTGACTATTTTTCCGGACAAGGTTGTCCTACGTTTAGATCCTAATTATTTACCGAAAGTCTCTTCGGAATTCCACAGGTCACAAAATATTGTGCTTCCTTCGTTTTGTGATAAGCCTTCTTGTGCCAGGGAGTCTGAATTTCATTGTCTGGATGTCAGGAGAGCTATATTAGCTTATTTGACAAGAACAAGAGAGTTTAGGAAAACCTCTCATTTATTTATTTTGTACGGATCAAAAAATAAGGGACAGCATGCTTCGAGACAAACCATGGCTAAATGGTTATGTGAGGTTATCTCATTAGCCTACAAGATTTCTGACTCCACTCCACCAGACAATATTAAGGCACATTCAACCCGTTCCATTTCCACGTCTTGGGCTGAAAGAGCGGGGGCTACGGTTCAGCAGATATGTCAGGCGGCGACCTGGGCAAGTCCTTCCACCTTCGTCAAACACTATAGAGTGGATGTACTGTCGCAACAGGATTTGTCGTTTGGCAGGAAAGTGCTCCAAGCTGTAGTCCCTCCCTAGGTGGGTTAATTACTTTTGTATCACTCCTAAGGACGTGTCCCAGCTGAGGGATGGAGAAAGCACCTGCTAGACCTACCGGTAGCGGTGTTTCTGTCCTGAAGCTGGGACACTGTCCGCTACCCTACCCTTTTTTCTTCGCACTTTTCTTGGGGCCAATTGTTTAGGGGTCACTAGGAGGTGCTTCGCTCCTCTCTTCTTTCCTGGTGTTCCGGTCGTTTACTTTTTTATGCACTGAGGTTAGAGGGAGGGCGGGAGCTTTTAATCCTTTTTTTCTGTGTGTTTCAACAGGTGTCTGGGCATGCCCAAACTCCTAAGGACGTGTCCCAGCTTCAGGACAGAAACACCGCTACCGGTAGGTCTAGCAGGTGCTTTCGTTCTCCTCATGTAAAATCAATGGGTTCTATTGAAATTTTAAATGTTAACCACTTGAGGACCGTGTTGTTGAACCCCCTTAAAGACCAGGCCATTTTTACAGAAATAGGACACTGCAGCTTTAAGGGTTAGCTGCAGGGCCACACAACTCAGCACAGAAGTGATTCCTCCCTTCCTTTCTTTCTTCCCACCAACAGAGTTCTCTTTTGGTGAGGTCTGATCGCCCCCAGGTGTGTTTATTTTTATAAAAAAAAAATTTGTATTACATTTCTGTATTTTTTTTTTAAATGTTTCCCTCTCCCTCCCTCCCCAGTCAGCCAATTACTGTGATCGGGGGGAGGGTGTGCAGTTCCCTTTTTAAAGGGGGAAAATTCACTACCGGTAGTATTTGTAAAAGCAAGGAAAGCATCCAAACATCTTTTAAATACAGATATAGCATTTGTCACTTCCTGTGGTAAATAGTCCACATTTTAGGAACTCTAAAGAAACCCTTCCTAAATAAATGGAAAACCCCTTTTACATCCATGCGCAGATCATGTCCCCTTGTCCTTTCTACAAGCCTTAGGACAAAAAGCTCATCTGCCAAGCTGCTGTATTTCCCTCTGATGTATTTTATACATGTTAATTAGATCTCCCCTAGGGAACCTGAAACGCCTTCCTTCCGCTGATGGCTCGATTGATAATTTCCGACGTGTCCGATACCCCGCCGTATCGATTATGCGCTAGATACCGGCTGGCAGGACAATAGAATAAACGAAGCGGAAGATAAGAAGCCGCCAGTGAGGACGAGCGGGACTCGAGATGAGCTGGGACGCGCCGTAATAGAGCCAGTGGCTTGATACACGATACAGAAACGTACTGTGTATTCACAGCATAAAGCACTAGGAAAAAATGTCCATGCTATATAAAACTAGATGATGATTAAAAAATGCGCAGTTGGAGCGAAAATGTTAAGTGGTATTATCACTACTATCACTGGTACTACACTACTAAGTTGTTTTTTGTTTTGTATTGTTTTCTTTCCATGGTTTGTTTTTTCTGTTTATATTGGTGTTCATGTGATAATGGTGGTGTTTATTTTTTGCTTGTGTTGTACATTCTCTTAGTTGAACTATATTGTTAGTCTTGCAAACTTGGCTCCAGCTTTTACCAAATCCAGAATGGGATTCTTATTGCTTCTGATTATGAGCTGCATTATTCTGCACAAGTTATTCTGCACAACATGTATTATACTGTAATGCCCACCACCTGTACTGCTGCATGTTGTACCGCTGGCCCTATTTATCTGAGTGAATACTGCAGTGTATGAGAACACATGGCATGAACCGTGTCTTATGTCCTTGCAAATCAGTGCTGTTACAAACAGTACTGCAGATAGTGTAAAAGAACCCTCCTTGTCTTCTTTGGTAGGTTAAAGTACATACAGAGATAATTATTAACCAGTGAGAAAGGTAGAAAAGTGGGGTATACGCACCAATAAATGCAACAAAAAAACTATATGTAATATGTTAGCACTTTATAAATACAATAAATAATACATAATATATATATATATATATATATATATATATATATATATATATATATATATATATATATATATATATATATATATATATATATATATATATATATATATATATATATATATATATATATATATTATACTTTATTCAATACAAAAAATGCATATAAGCAGCATAAATTATTAAAATGCTGGTGTACATATGCATCCATAACCCAATAACCACTTCCCAACCCTCTACCTCAACCAACCCACTTCCGCCACATACACATAATGCCAATTGAAGGAACGATTGGATTAATTGTCAAAAAAACCTGAAACGCTAACTTGATTGATCATCAAGGAAGCGAGTCCAGCTGTAGCAACATTGATCAAATTTGATGGAATCAGCTTAATAATAAATAGGTTGAAACCAATCACAGCCTCAGTATGGGTCCATTGCATAGTGCCACATTCTCATTGATGAGCTGAAACAGATGGATCACAATGCATAGCCAGTTTAGTTCAAATTCAATGTATTGAGTAGTAGCAGCAAGCAAGAAAAGTATATTTAAGCAGCAGCCATTCAGGAGGGATTGCAAGAGCCAGTTCAATTTGTATCCAACAGTGATGAACAGCCAGGAAGCAAAGTAATGCAGAGCTTGCAAGCATGCATGCATATATTGGCAACAGTTGCTCACCCACCGATCCAAGCAGATATTACCTCCACAGCACCAATGATCATGGCACAGGGTCAGTACCCCAGCAAACAGCAGTAGGGCAACAGCGTTGACTCCTGGTGGTGATGGTTGATCCAATGGGAATAGCCAAATAGTAGTCCCGGCTGAGTTAGCTCCTGTATGCAATACATCAGAGGGCTGGAGGGGCAGCAAGCAGTAGCTCAGGGAGAGAAGGCACAGCGGAATCCAGCAGGAAGGATGTAGAGCCTCTACATGTTTCACCGCCACAGTTCCAGCTTCCTCAGGAGGCATGGCATACAGAGATAAAAGTTACAGGCAAAATGGTCATTCATGATCATTTCAGCCTTCTGCTTGTAATCAATCACCCCTTTCTGAGCCTTTCATAATGCCGATAAACATTCAACCAAGCTGGTCAGGTTTAGCTGACTGCTTTGTACCTCAAGGATCTCCTTTCTTCATCTAAACTATTGGTCCACACTTCACCCACCTCACTGGCTTAACCGTTAGACCTGATGCCGGTGCATACCTCCTGCAGGTACACCACTCCTGCAACACCAGTGCAAAATGTAGACGGCACACCAATGGCTCAGCAAACAACTGTATTATCAGCATACAGAGGCACACAACATGTTTTAGGTGTAGCCCTTCCTCAGGTGTACCCCACCCTACACCAGTGACACTTAAATACCCCACTCACAGGAAACCACCTGACCATACTTCTGGTCACATGGTAGACAAAATTTTCCAATAACTGCATCCATTGCATTATCTATCTATCTATCTATCTATCTATCTATCTATCTATCTATCTATCTATCTATCTATCTATCTATCTATCTATCTATCTATCTATCTATATATATATATATATATCTATATATAATATATATATAGTACATTCAACAGATTTGTTACAAAAGTCCATTTCTGGGGAACTACACAGCATTGTGTCTACCCCAGCAGGTACTGAGGAGTTCATAGCCCTAAAATGTAAGTTTCTATATGGTAATGAACAATACCAGTCTTGATATATTCTTGACCCGTCTCGATGCATTCAATTCCAACATTCTGAAGCAATCATGATTGAACCTAAAAGAGAGAACAATCGGAGGAAACATTTGAGACTCAGGTTCTCATTAAGCCCCTTGGGGTGAACACAATTGAATTTGCTGATCTATTTAGCTTCACATTGTAGAAGTCGTTTTTTCCCTACCACCTCCCCTAGGTAACCTGGGTACACTTTCAACTACAAACCACCGTAACTGAGTGACATTTGTGACGGTGAGCCAAAAAATGCCTTGATACTGAAGTTGCTTATTCTTCTTTGCCCACTGCAAAGTTGACTATCTCTTTTGTGCTCCTGAATCTGTTTCTTCTCTTACCTCTCCATCTTACTTTCTTCTCCCTCTACCCTTCCCCACAAAACAGTACATGTAGCCCAGTCAAGTCAAATAAGCTTTCACTGTCAACTAACAGTCTGTTGGCTTAAACAATTATGAACAAGCATTTAAGATGGCAACATCAACATGACTGCATATGACTCTAGCCTGGGAACATTGTTAAAGTCCATAACAGAATATTTATTGTTTTTATATTGACATTTTGTTGCTGTCCTATGATACTTATATTTATGTATGTGCTTACATTCTATATTGCTGAATGCTCCCATTGTTGTAGGTATGAACTGCTTATGTATTGTTGCAGTTATCTTCTAGTGTCTGTATTGAACTCTGTACAATTCATTAGAAGATGTTCTACTATATAAATACATAATAATGCTGTTGGGTGGATCATTTTTATGACAGGCATGTAAAAGTAAATGCCTGAGCGCTGCTTCTAGCCCTTGAAGTAGCTGCGCAGTGAACTGGCTAATGAATCCTACTCTTTACCAGTTCACATGAAAAGGCACGAGTCTGCTTCTAACAACGGAATGATAGCTGTTGACCATTTCGAAGAACACCAGCTCTTAGCTGTTGCTGAAATTTTTGATTTTTTTTCTTTTTTTTTTTTTTTTTTTTTTTTTTGTCCAGACTTTTCTAAATAGTCAGGGGTCTGACTGTGAACAAGTTTTTCCTGTGTAACTGTGAACTCCTACAGACAGCAGCTGCTTAAATTCACTGGCCGTTCACAATATGCGCCTTCATCTTCATTCCCTGATGATCCCATTGAATTAACAGCTTGTAGATATGTAGTCATACACATCCAGCCAGGTGTTACTTGGTTGGTTGTGAGAGCAGACTCTCTTGGGGCTAATTGCATAAGTGACACTGCTGATGGCTTCCCCCATTCCCAGGACCTTGCACCTGGAAAAGCTATGCAAAAACCGTGGGATAGCATGTACAGCATCTGGGTATGAAGCTGAAGGAGAAGTCTGGACTAAAAGAAATAGTTCCTCTTCAGAAAACAGAACATTCATTCAAGTATTTATTAGCAAGATAGGAGCTTTAGAGCATCTGTTTTTATGGAAATATTATAAATGCTGTAAGTTGATGGGTTTAAAGACCTTGTATTTTTTAGTTCCTTTTCTTTTTGCACCAATGTATTTTAACCCTTAGCCCAGGTCATTCCATCCAGAAATGTAATATGCATTTGATTCCCTTTTTTATCCTCTACTAAACCTACTTCTTACATTTAATTCAGACAGACACAACCCTAAGCTCCAAACTTGTCACCTTTCACCTTTAACCGCTTTGCGTCCCTGGTCATTTTCACAGCTCAGTTCTGATTACTTTGGCAATAACTTTATCAACGACTATCACCACTAAATGATCTATATATTTTTTTTTTTTTTAGGACAAATTAGGCTTTTTGTGGCTGATGGTTGTTTTCAGTAATTACCTAATTTTATATGCATTTTAAAATGAAAATAGGGAAAACCGTGAAAAAATACACAATTTATCTACTTTCATACATTAGAGCTTTAATGTAAACAGTCCTATTGTACATTAAACCCACACATATTATTTGTCTATCTCTGCTGTTTAAACAGTTCTTTTGTTTTGATAATGTATTAGTAACACATTGTATACACTACCTAATTGATATATTTGTCTGCTCCTAAAATGTTTTTTTCCACTGGTTAATTCATTAGGCTTGCCATTGAATTCCCTAAAGGTGCGTACACGCGCACGACAGCAGCCAACGACGAGTCCGTCGGCACCTCCCGCTGGGCAGGTTTTCAGCAGACAGTAGTGAGTGTGTGCGTGCGCACTGTCGGCGGACTGATAAGGCTGTTCCTGAACGATCCGCTGAGCGGACTATGTGTGCCATAGTCTTACTCTTTCCTATGAGTAAAGAATGGAAGAAATATTAGTGACATGCACCTATTCCAATAGAGCCAAGAGAAAGGCAAGTGATGTGTGCAACATGCCTTCTCCCAGAATACTCTACAAAAGGGCTGGCCCTATAGAAGACACTAGTCTAGTCAATGGAACTCCAGCTGACAGAACCCAACAAATCTCTTTGAAAGGCCTTTCTTGGTGCTTAGGTTAGGCGTGTTCTTGTGACCTAGAAGTGTTGAGGGGCTGGGGAAAGGAAATCGTGGGTCTTCTCAACCAGGGGGCGGGTAGCAGAATCCTGGTCATTCAGTGTTAAGGTCCAAATTTAAGGGCATACACTCGCATGAGAAATGTCCCCTTCTGGCATTGGGCCTTGATCCCTTGGATGACCGTTCAAGGCAGAGTGCTGTTCCGACACATTGCAAGGCTACTGTACTGCGCACTTCAGTGCAACTTCCAGCAGGAGGCATAGGGACGCGTAGAGAACAGTGGGCTCGCCCGAGTTAATTCCCCACTCCTGATCTCTAGTCAACACATCAGGGAGGGATCCAGAGCCAGCCACACTGCGCGCGACTTAGTCTTGTCTTTATTCGGATCAGATTTGACCTCTAGTGTTTAGTGAGAAAACACTAGAGGCCAGATCTTACTTGAAGGAAGACTAGGGCATGCAGCGTGTCCAGTTTGTCCAGCCCCAGATTGTGTAAGAGACATTTCCACCACCTCCACTGCAGTACACTCTGCAAGGGCGGAACAGGAAATTGAGCATGAGCCGCAATATGGAAAAAAGGCACTGTCATAGGACACATTAAGAAAAACTGCGATTAGTAGCAGAGCAGGGAAATATGGACAACAGAGAAAGCAATTAGCGGCAATGATGGGTGCCCAAGCGAGGCTGCGATTAGCAGCATTGATGACAAATTTGAGCGCTCCAGGCTGTGGCAAATATTGGTTGCAAGAAAGTGACATTTGGATTACCAATAAAATAGCACGCACTGGGGCTACCCACTGTGCAAACTGCGGCTATAAATAGCAGGCAAGAAGCTGGTTAGGCACCAGTGTAAGGGCTGGTTCAGACGGACGTTTGAAGGCGTCGCGTTCGTTGGTGTTGCGGGCTTTCAGCAGCGTTCGTGTTGCGTTCGGATGCGGTCGCATTTTTTCTTCCCCTAGAGGGACATTAGCCGTCGCGGTTAACCGCCCCTGGAAGCTACATGTAGCTTCCAGGGGCTCCTTGAACGCCAGGGAAAATCGGGACCCGAACGGCACGTTTGTGCAAACTCGCTTGAAAGCTTGGTACAAACGCTCCCTTCACTTGAATGGGAGCGTTTAACGCCAAGCCCCGAATGCTGGCTGTAAACGCTCTGCAAGCGTCCGTCTGAACCAGCCCTTAGGCCCCGTTTACACTTAATCAATTGCTCTCAAGTTATAACTGAAATGTCAACTGATTTTCAAAGTCCCTAGTTTTCCTATGGCACCTTTCACACTTAACGCGTTTTAACTGAAATATTTTTCATAATGCACTGCTGTGGAGAAGAAGGAAAAAACGAGTACCAACTGTTTAAGTGTAAACGGGGCCTAAGGGTTAAATGTTCAATCCACAATAGTCAGCTACATCAAATTGTATAAAAGCTCTTATTTTCATCACAGCAATATGATGAGCTATCTGTAATCACTTTCTCAAGCTGTTCAGCATCACATCAAATGTGATGCTGAACGGCTTGAGAAAGTTGTTATAGATTGCTCATCATACTGCTGTGATGAAAATAAGAGCTTTAATACAATTTGATGTAGCCGACTCTGTTGTGGATTGTCAGCTGGAGTATTGGAGTGTAAAGATACAGAGTCTGGGCACATCAACTATTCCTTTCCTGGGTGCTTGCTTCACACTGGAGTAGCCAAGGGTTAAGTGTTAGGAATCCGTAGAGTTGGGATTAAGGGTTAGGCATCGGTAGAAGTAAGGTTCTGTGTGAGAGTAGGGTTAGATTAGGTCATAATAACATATCGGTAAAGATTATCAATATTTTACTATGGGAATGAAGTAGTAGAATATCAGTAATTCTATCAATTGGCTATTAACGGCAATCCAGTAATCCCTTTTTTCCAGTCGCCTTTTTACATGTATGCGTCCAAGGGGACGTGGGAAGGGAGGTCAGACAACCTCTAGACACCAGGGAAAAGAAGCTTATGGGGAAGGGAGGGGACACCAGTCGCACTGTATGGTAAAATAAAGGGAGACCTCTAGACACCAGGTATTGGGACTGGAGTATAAACCAAGATTTAGGAAAAGAAACTCAAGATATTTGATGAATGGAGTCTGATCTGCATAATCAGATCTGCAAGATAGAGATGATGATGGAAATGTGGGAGACAACCCTTACTATTTTTTGGCTGACCGACTTTGGGTGGGATTTTCTAATGTCCTCACAGGTTAAAGCCTGGTACACACTTTCAATCATGATTGGCCAATCTCTGACCAATTTTACCACCTCCATGTAGTATGCAGGTGAACAGATACTATGAGCAGATTGTGTAGGTAAACCCTTGGGCCTCTTTCACACTGGGGCAGTGCATCAAATTGACACACTGCTACTGCATTCCAATGAAAACCTATGGGGGAAAATCACATTACCTGTGTCACGGTGCAGTGGGCCGAAAGTCCTCAACCTGACGCTCTTCCGAAACTACGTTATCGTGCTTGCTTGTGTCACTCTGCATCGGACTGGAAGTCATGCAAGTCTACAGCGACGCAGAGATTTAAAATCTCTTAGAGAGACGTTGCAATGTGCATGCGCGAAAGCCTATGTTTACAATATGCGTCCGCGCACTTTCACATACCCGACTACAAACTAGCATCAGTTTCTGCTTGGCCGGATGCCAGGCAGGGAAAACGGTGTAGTAGCACGGTATTACCTGAAGGCTTGTTTTTGGCTGTGCCAGTTTATAGTATGAAACAGGCCTTATACTACATGGTAAAATTGGTAAGTGATTGGTCAATCAAAATTGGACTTGTGTAGCCGGCTTTAGGAACACTGCAAAACTCAAGTGGTCCTGTAGCCTGTTAGAAACATATGCGTCTGAAACACAACCTGTTACGTGTAACCAGCCTGAACTAATCTGACATGTACTGACCTAATGATTACCATCCTGTTAGATGTGTTTTGCCATTATTTGGAAATTTGCTTTCTGCATTCCTACTGAACATGTTGTTAATTAAGCTTTTTAGCTGGATGATACACTGACCCCTGAAAATACTTGTGAGGTCGGACAGTGGCGCATTCTTGAAATGATACTTTCCTATGAGTTCTGTGTGGATGTTTAGAATTTGAGTATCAAAACTATGTGGATCTCACCGAGGTCATACCAGACCACAGTACAGCTGTGTGCACATGAGCTGCTGACAATGCTGCATTTACAGACTGTCACCTGCTCTGGGTGCTCTGCTGGGCAATTGCAAGCAGCCATTGGCACAGATGGTGTGCTGGAGCCTGCCCTATGCATGCACATCTCTGTGGATAGTAGCTGCTCGCCATATGTTACTTTCCACGGTTATCTACTGCACCGTATTTCTGTAAATTGCTGACACATGGATATTCAGGTCTGGCATCAATTGGATATAGAAGAAAGGTAGCATACAGCCATAAAAGCATTTATTTTTTTTCCCCTCAAATTCTGGTCAGATATCCGATAATTTTTTCAGATTGGCTATCGTTCTAAAAAAAAAAAAGATAAAATACATACACATTGAAAGAGAGTCATTCATTATTTTGATCACACTATTCTAGCTTTTCAAATTGAGAAAGAGCTAGTTTTTTAAACTGGAATCAGTCCCTGGTAGTCAGTAGTGTATGTATGTATGTATGTATGTATGTATGTATGTATATATGTGTGATAGGATCTGAAGTGAAAATTGCAGCGTTTGTACCAGACAATCAAACACATTTATTAGAAACTCCCAAAAAAATTGCAACGAGTATCAAGCGATCTGCACAAGGATTCAAGTTAAGCGCTCAACTTGGAGCCTTGTGCAGATCGCTTGATACTCCTCCCTGTATTGCCTGATGAAGCGGGATTGAGCCTGCGATACGCGTTGCAGTTTTTTGGGAGTTTCTAATAAGTGCTTGTTTGAATCGCAGTCATTGTCGTGTCTGCTTGAGGGAGGTAAGACCACCACTTCCTCCATTTTTGCCAATTAAGTTGGATTTTAAGCTCATTTAATCTAATTTTATACTTTTGGTGCCTCTGTTCCTTATATACAATTTCAAGTTCACCCTTGGTGGAGGGTTGCTACCCTTTTTTCCTGTCTACAGAGAGCGACTTCTTAATCCCGAGTGGGGTCAGGATAATCTCCCCACCTGCCTTTAAAGTGGTTGCCTGCTGGTGACCCTAACTTGTGAGTATCTAGCAATACGAATTTATTGCCACCTTATCCAGTACGTATTACACTATTGGGTCTCTTGGTGTTCCCTGTTTTTAGCGTTTGTACCAGGCTCTACTAGTGAAGGCAAGTGGAGTTCGTGTTTTAAGTTTGAATGAGCTGTATGGCTATGACTTCCATTGGGACCTTTAGTATTTTGTTCCTGCAGCCAAGTGTTGGAAGCCTTTTGGTCCTTAGAGAGCTGCCACTATCATCCGGATCTTTTGGTGCACTGCCACTGCTCATACAGCTGCTGAGAACAGATGGGCCATCGTATTATTTATTAAACAAAAACAGAACGATGTCCCTTTTTTCAGAGTTATTTGAAAATAACTGCATGCTTTTGTTTTTGGGTTTGTAGCCATAAACATAGAAATAAATATTTTTTTATATTGCATACATTTGTATGTCAATACAAAACCACTATTAGGGCTAATCCACACTGGCTGTTATCTTTTCTGCATTTGAGGTTTTAAAAATCTGTTGTCGATTTTTATTTTTTTATTTTTTATTTTTTTTATTTTTTGCTTCAGGTGTTTGAGAAATGCATTTTTAAGCTGAAATGCAGCCAGTGTGGATCAGCCCAAGTACACCTGTGGGCTCCCAAAGAAAAAAATTTGGATACTTACCTAGGTAGAGGAAAGACTAGTACAGAGTACTGACAGTTCAAGGGGCTGTGCTCCCCTTTGTGAACCAGTGCGGCTGTACTGTGGCTGCTTGAGTACGGCTGTTCAGTAGCAGAACTACGGTCTGGCATATGATTAAAAATATCCCAGCCTCTCCCCTCTGTCTTTATAGTTTTCTTACCTTCCCTTTACTCATACAACGGTCATATTTGCGAACCCACAGTCATGCCCAGATCACATGAAAACTACCCTACAGATCAGGAATCGTCTAAGCTCTGTGAGGGGATGAGTAGCAGGTGTTTTGCCTCCTGAGGCAGGCACGGTAAAAGCAAGTTTAATACAAAACAGTCTATTATTCACCAAGTTTTTTTGTGCTATACAGGTATTTACACTTTGTACAGAAAACTGGAAAAAAAATATAACCCCGCCGCTGAGTTTTTCCACTTAAACACCAGAGCAATTTTCACATTTCAGCGCTGTGTCCATTCTTT
The DNA here is from genome assembly GCF_040937935.1 of Hyperolius riggenbachi. NCBI lineage: Eukaryota > Metazoa > Chordata > Amphibia > Anura > Hyperoliidae > Hyperolius > Hyperolius riggenbachi. Next base: position 175,143,853 of record NC_090648.1, read on the forward strand.
CGGCAATAACATTATCACTACTTACCACACCTAAATGATCTATACATTGTTTTTTTCGCCAAAAAATTACTTACTTTGGGTGGTACTTTTTTGCTGAGAATTTTATTTTATATGCAATTTGCAGTGAATAAAAATACTTTTCTCAGTTTTCAGCTAATATAGTTTTAAAATAAAACACTCTACTGTAATTTAAAAGACATTTTATTTGCAATTTTGTCCCGCTTAATACACCGTTTAAATGATGTCCCTACTACAATGAATAGCATTATTCTATTTGGAAATAGAGGTGAACTTTTTTCCATTTTATGTTTTTGGGTTCTCAATGTAAGCCCTTATTTGCAAAAATAACACCAGTTCAACCTCCTAGCATACATATTTTAAAAGCCAAGTCCTTAAAGTAACATTTTATATATTGTCTTTTAAATCCTGCCAATGACTTAATGAATGAATGAATTAATGGGTTTGTTAAAAGGACAGGAATTATATATTTAAATGTTTTTATTGTAATCTTTTTGGCCACTAGATCTCCCACACATTTTCCTATCTGGTTAGACCGCAGCTCAAGCTGTGTTCCAGCCAACCAATTTGGCCTCCCAATTACCGGCAAGCACAATAAATATCAGATACAAAGAATCGCTATGCAATACCACACTTTGAATTTCTGCAAACCCCCAGCACCCATAATTCTATTAAGCGCCCCCAGCTGCTGAAATTTACTGTTTACCAGTAATTAGGCGCCTCCGTGAGCCCAAATGTAACTTCTTAGCCACATTCTAACAGCAGCGATTTGCGAGCATAACGGTAAATTTCTGTGCCTAGTAAGCGCCCAAATTTCTGTCTTTTTTTGCCGCTAATCGCAGCTTTTATAATGGTTGCACCATTTTTTCCATCAGGGCTTCTGCGCCCTTTTTACCTGATTCGGGTTACATGTATCACCTGACTGTGCACACTGAAATTCAGCACACGTCCTGACGTCAAACACTGTACTGACTTACAAATACTCTCTCTGAAAGGGAGACCCTGGACTTTTTTTTTTTTTTTTTGGTCATTTTTTTGAGCAATACAGCTAATTTTATTCCAGGTCTGTTACGCAAGTGATGTTCAGTAATTGAGCCGAATGTGTAAATGTTGTGTTGTCTTCCATTTATGCCACATTGCGTGATCTCATTTATGGAAATGGTTGAAGTCTGGATGGATTCAGTTGAGTGATCTGTGTTTAGCACTGTGACTTTTTGATGGGTTGCATCTAATCACCATCTACAGGATTATCCCACTGGTTTCTTTTGCCTGCATGAGAATTATTAATTTGCATCTAAATTGTGGATAATATTTACCGTAGTTAATAGAGGCTTTATTATCAACCAGCTTGTGCACTTTGTTTTGCAACAGTTTAGTGAGGTTTCCTATCTGTAATTGTACTTGTAAATTTATATGAACACAGCTGTTTTTAATTGTGTGTGACTGTAGTATTTTATTATAAGTGTTGAATCTTAGAGCAAGCTTTGGTCTTGCCCAGCTTGCTATCTGGAATCCTTTTTTGATGTTTATTACACTTGGCAAGCTATTACATAACTTTTTTTTTTGTAGTTTTTCACTATTCTGTTAGGGCCCTCTTACACTGTAAGGGCCCTTTTCCACTAGCCATCGCAATCACAAATCACAGATGCCAGGGTTTTTGTTTTTTTTTTGTTATGCGATTGCGATTTTTCATTTGCATTGCATTATCCCTCTTAAAATCGCTCCAGAAAGTGATAGCAATTTAAAAATCCCTAGCGATTTGCGATTTTGCGATTCAGCTGTGCAGTGGAAAAGAGCCCTAAATTGCATTTAAAATTGCAATGCAACAGAGCTAAAAAGCCATGTGGTATTGCTGCAGTACAGACATACAGAGAGGCATACAGTACTACAGAAGTATACCTCACTCCCACTGTAAACTTCGCATTGCCCTGTTAACTCGCTGCATGCAGTGTGTTACTGTGTTGTTCCCACCACACTAGAGGTAATAGTCCCATAGGAATATAATTGCATTGCAATGCTAGGATATTGTCCATTGGGAGTTTTATGACGCAACTGACGTGGTGTGAAAGGACCCTTACCTCACATTACCTCCCCCTGTTTATCTTTCTGTCACATGCAAAACCGTTAATTTGGGCACTGAGAACCCCTATGTACACAGGTTGGTGTTAGGTGGGAGGAGGGGGTTAAGGTGGCCACACACCATACAATTTTCATGCAATCTGGCTGTATAATTGCCAAGTGCTGTTAAGCCTCATCTACATTGCCGCCTCATCTACCCGTGTAGATGAGGCTTTATACTACATGGATGTTGGTAAGATGGTATAAACGTTTTACAGTCCGATTGCATGAAAATTGTAGTGCGAGGTATAGGTAACAAAAACTGATAGTAGAATATCCATAACAATATGTTACTGATATTCAAACGATTGACAGTTTAACAGGCGATATTACTAAATGTATTCCTTTCATATGCGTTTGCATTTATATTGTGCATACTATGGGTTCTAAATCACAAAGCGGTGCAAACTGTTTAGCACGGGTGTGCTAAACAAATAGCACGTGGATTGCCGTTCGCGGACTTTTGCGCACACAAAGTGCCGCGATTCGTGTGATCGCGGACTTTAACGCGCGCAATTTGCCGCCAATCGCGGCACTTTGCGCGTGCAAAAGTCCGTGAACGGCACTTCACGTGCCAACTGTTTAGCACACCCGTGCTAAACAATTTGCACCGCTTTGTGAATCAGGCCCTATATCTTCTCCAAAGCCCTCACTCATCTCCCTCTTGACTTGATGATGTGACAGGTAACTTATATCCTGCGTAGCACTTATGTGACACCATTACTGTATTTATCATGTATTCTGTCAATGTTCTTGTTTTTATATACGGTTTTATAAAATCAATTGATTTGGCTTTCAATACCACTTGTATGCGGACAATACACAACTGCACCTAACGGACCAAGACCTTCACTTCCTCCACACGTGTTCCTGACGGTTTGTCCGCTTTATCCTCTTTCATGACCTCTCGCTTCTTAAAGGATACCCAAACTGACATGTGACATGATGAGATACACATGTATATGTACAGTGACTAGCACACAAATAACTATGCTGTATTCCTTTTTGTCTTTCTCTGCCTGAAATAGTTAAATATCAGGTACGTAAGTGGCTGACTCAGTCCTGACTCAGACAGGAAGTGACTACAGTGTGACCCTTACTGATAAGAAATTTCCCTTTTTATCTCTTTCTTGCTCTCAGAAGCCATTTTCTGCTAGTAATAGTTGGAATTTCTTATCAGTGAGGGTCACACTGTAGTCACTTCCTGTCTGAGTCAGGACTGAGTCAGCCACTTATGTACCTGATATTTAACTATTTCAGGCAGAGAAAGACAAAAAGGAACACCGCATAGTTATTTGTGTGCTAGGCACTGTAAATACCCATGTCTATCTCATCATGTCACATGTCACTTCGGGTATCCTTTAAATGAATTGTCAGCCAAATAATGCTGCCCTATGATATACTTACCCAGCGCTTCCTCCAGCCCCTTGCAGCCAACATGTCCTACGCAGCATCTCCGCTCACAGCCGCCGGCCTGGGGTCCCCACCAGTGCAGAGGCCGACCTCCTCTACTGCACCTGCGCGAGTGCCGCTTTCAATCAAGTCCATGTTGTCTGCAGTGTACTGTGCAGGCGTAGTAGTTCTGCACCCGCACAGTACACTGTGGACAACATGGACTTGATTGGCAGCGGCACTCGCGCAGTAGAGGATGGCCTCTGTACTGGTGGACACCCCAGGCCGGCGGCTGGAAGCAGCGCTGCGGCATGGGACATGTCGGCTGCAAGAGACTGGAGGAAGCCGTGGGTAAGTATATCGTGGGGCAGCATTATTTGGCTGACAATTCCTTTAAAACTTACCAATGAGTGAAACGGAACTAATAATCTTTCCACCGTCTCTGATCACTTCTCTGCCTGATATAACAGTACATGTTAACCACTTCCCGACCGCCTAACGCACAGGGGCGGCCGGGAAGTGGAGCCCTGAAGGACCGGCTCACCCACAGAGGCGGCGGTCCTTCTAAGGGCATGGGCGGAGCGATCGCGTCATCCGTGACGCGATCCTCCGCCGGCGCCTGTCACCGCTCGCCCGCCGCAACATCCCGCCGGCTATACGGAAGCGCCGGCGGGATGTTAACCCCGCGATCGCCGCATACAAAGTGTATAATACACTTTGTAATGTTTACAAAGTGTATTATACAGGCTGCCTTCTGCCCTGGTGGTCCCAGTGTCCGAGGGACCACCAGGGCAGGCTGCAGCCACCCTAGTCTGCACCCAAGCACACTGATTTCTCCCCCCCCCCCTGCCCCAGATCGCCCACAGCACCCATCAGACCCCCCCCCCCTGCCCACCCCCCAGACCCCTGTTTGCACCCAATCACCCCCCTAATCACCCATCAATCACTCCCTGTCACTATCTGTCAACGCTATTTTTTTTTTATCCCCCCCCTGCTCCCTGCCCCCTCCTGATCACCCCCCACCCCTTAGATTCTCCCCAGACCCCCCCCCCCCCGACCACCCCCCCTGTTTACTGTATGCATCTATCCCCCTGATCACCTGTCAATCACCCGTCAATCACCCCTGTCACTGCCACCCATCAATCAGCCCTTAACCTGCCCCTTGCGGGCAATCTGATCACCCACCCACACCAATAGATCGCCCGCAGATCCGACATCAGATCACCTCCCAAATCCATTGTTTACATCTATTCTCTCCTCTAAACACCCACTAATTACCCATCAATCACCCCCTATCACCACCTGTCACTTTTACCTATCAGATCAGACCCTAATCTGCCCCTTGCGGGCACCCAATCACCCGCCCACACGCTCAGATTGCCCTCTGACCCCCCCCTTATCAATTCACCAGTGCATTAATTACATCTGTTCTTCCCTGTAATAACCCACTGATCACCTGTCAATCACCTGCCAATCACCTATCACCCATCAATCACCCCCTGTCACTGCCACCCAACAATCAGCCCCTAACCTGCCCCTTGCGGGCAATCTGATCACCCACCCACACCAATAGATCGCCCGCAGATCCGACATCAGATCACCACCCAAGCGCAGCGTTTACATCTATTCTCTCCTCTAAACACCCACTAATTACCCATCAATCACCCCCTATCACCACCTGTCACTGTTACCCATCAGATCAGACCCTAATCTGCCCCTTGCAGGCACCCAATCGCCCGCCTACACGCTCAGATTGCCCTCAGACCCCCCCTTATCAATTCGCCAGTTCAATATTTACATCTGTTCTCCCCTGTAATAACCCACTGATTACCTGTCAATCACCTATCAATCACCCATCAATCACCCGCTGTCACTGCCACCCATCAATCAGCCCCTAACCTGCCCCTTGCGGGCAAACTGATCACCCACCCACACCAATAGATCGCCCGCAGATCCGACATCAGATCACCACCCAAGCGCAGTGTTTCCATCTATTCTCTACCCTAAACACCCACTAATTACCCATCAATCACCCCCTGTCACTGCTACCTATCAGATTAGACCCCTATCTGCCCCTAGGGCACTCAATCACCCGCCCACACCCTCAGAATGCCCTCAGACCCCAGCCCTGATCACCTCGCCAGTGCATTGCTTGCATCTATTCCCCCCTCTAATCACACCTTGAGACACCCATCAATCACCTCCTGTCACCCCCTAGCACACCTACCCATCAGATCAGGCCCCAATTTGCCCCGTGTGGGCTCCTGATCACTCGGCCAAACCCTCAGATCCCCCTCAGACCCCCTTCCGATCACCTCCCCAGTGCATTGATTGCATCTATTTTCCCCTCTAACCACCTCCTGAGACACCCATCAATCACCCCCTGTCACCCCCCTAGCACTCCTATCCATCAGATCAGGCCCAATACAACCTGTCATCTAAAAGGCCACCCTGCTTATGACCGGTTCCACAAAATTCGCCCCCTCATAGACCACCTGTCATCAAAATTTGCAGATGCTTATACCCCTGAACAGTCATTTTGAGACATTTGGTTTCCAGACTACTCACGGTTTTGGGCCTGTAAAATGCCAGGGCAGTATAGGAACCCCACAAGTGACCCCATTTTAGAAAAAGACACCCCAAGGTATTCTGTTAGGTGTATGACGAGTTCATAGAAGATTTTATTTTTTGTCAAAAGTTAGCGGAAATTAATTTTTATTGTTTTTTTTTCACAAAGTGTCATTTTTTCACTAACTTGTGACAAAAAATAAAATCTTCTATGAACTCGCCATACACCTAACGGAATACCTTGGGGTGTCTTCTTTCTAAAATGGGGTCACTTGTGGGGTTCCTATACTGCCCTGGCATTTTAGGGGCCCTAAACCGCGAGGAGTAGTCTAGAAAACAAATGCTTCAAAATGACCTGTGAATAGGACGTTGGGCCCCTTAGCGCACCTAGGCTGCAAAAAAGTGTCACATGTGGTACCGCCGTACTCAGGAAAAGTAGTATAATGTGTTTTGGGGTGTATTTTTACACATACCCATGCTGGGTGGGAGAAATACCTCTGTAAATGGACAATTGTGTGTAAAAAAAAATCAAACAATTGTCATTTACAGAGATATTTCTCCCACTTAGCATGGGTATGTGTAAAAATACACCCCAAAACGCATTATACTACTTCTCCCGAGTACGGTGGTACCACATGTGTGGCACTTTTTTACACCCTAAGTACGCTAAGGGGCCCAAAGTCCAATGAGTACCTTTAGGATTTCACAGGTCATTTTGCGACATTTGGTTTCAAGACTACTCCTCACGGTTTAGGGCCCCTAAAATGCCAGGGCAGTATAGGAACCCCACAAATGACCCCATTCTAGAAAGAAGACACCCAAAGGTATTCCGTACGGAGTATGGTGAGTTCATAGAATTTATTTTTTGTCACAAGTTAGCGGAAAATGACACTTTGTGAAAAAAAACTATTAAAATCAATTTCCACTAACTTGTGACAAAAAAAATAAAAACTTCTATGAACTCCCCATACTCCTAACGGAATACCTTGGGGTGTCTTCTTTCTAAAATGGGGTCATTAGTGGGGTTCCTATACTGCCCTGGCATTTTAGGGGCCCTAAACCGTGAGGAGTAGTCTTGAAACAAAAATGACCTGTGAAATCCTAAAGGTACTCATTGGACTTTGGGCCCCTTAGTGCAGTTAGGGTGCAAAAAAGTGCCACACGGGGCGCATGCGCGACGCGCCGGAAGGAGGAAGCATGGAGGAGTAGCTCCGCTCGTTACTGATCCAATTTGCCGCTAACCGGAGGGTTCTTTAGCACTGCTGGACACTAAAATACAAGCCATCCCCTCCTGAACTGTTGGTGCATGTCTCGGAGGCGAAAGACTGAATCCTCATCAACACAGAGGTCAGTCTCAGACTATTTTCTCAGACCGCGAGTAGCAGCCATGTCGACCCAAGATGGCCGCAGCTCCCCAACTGCGTCACAAGACTCCCTGCCCGATACAGGCCCAGACTGGACCGAATCAAGACCTGAACGGGAAAAACCTCTTACTAAAAGAGACTTAGAAGACAGTCTGGAGCTGATGTACACTAAGCTAGCGGGGAAGTTTCAATCAGAGCTGCGAAGGGTGGAAGAAACTTTAGCCCATGAGATCGCTTCTCTCGGCAGGAGAACAGACCTACTTGAAACTAAGCATGATGACTTACTTAAGTCCCATAAAGAGCTACAAGCTGAACATGGATCTTTGCAGGAGTCTGTACAGGCGCTCCAGTTGCAGTCAGAGGACCTAGACAACCGCAATCGGCGGAACAACTTGAGGATTAGGGGCCTTCCGGAATCTTACCAGGAGTTAATCACGCACGTCAATAATATCTTTAAAACACTGTTGCCTGATACGGCCGATGGAGCTTTTACATGCGACAGAATGCACCGAGCTCTCCGAGCTTTACCAGCACCAAACTTGCCACCGAGGGATATCATCCTATGCATGAAGGATTTCTTAATCAAAGAGCAAATCATACAAGCCGCAAGAACCGTGGGGCCTATCAAATATGAGGATCACGATATCCAAATTTTTCAAGATATCTCACCGATCACCTTGGAAAAGCGTAAAAGCATGAAAGCAATCACCTCGGTCTTGATTAAGGAGCAAATTCGCTATAAATGGGGTTATCCCTTTAAGTTAATTGTAACATCGAACGGCAAGACACACATCATTCAGTCACCAAAAGAAGGTGAAAAGCTGCTGGTCTCGCTGGGCCTATCTAGGATGTCTCCTCAGAAATCACAATCACAGCGAAGGCCTCTGACCCCCATCTGGTCACAATCAAAGAATCGTTCTGGCTCTTCTTCTGCAAGAAGCTCTCCCTCGAGATCACAGGATCCTACTTGACGTGAGACTGGAACTGGCAAGCATTATTACTTTTTTGTATTGCACCTCTATATTACGGATGACACTGAGAACCTATCTTTGTTCACCCTATAATGCACCTATTTTGAACTAAGCTTCAGATAGCAGCGGCTCCCTCTGGATTGGGCCTAGCGCATTATTCTCCCCCCTCAGCGTTTGGATTTATATCCCTTCTGCTGTTGTATCACAGGAACTCACTCCCAAATAATATTGGGGTTGTTACCTGCTGAACTTCTTACTCTACTGTTAGTTCCATTGTAATGATTGAACTTAGGATTGCTATTGTAGCTGTTCTCTTATTTTTTAATTTTTTCCTTAACATTATTGTTTTGAATGTTTATGATATGCTTGTTCCAGGGTCGATATTTCACACTTTGCTTTTATTTACAAAACGCATACTCCAAGCCGATTTGAACATACTGGGCCACTCTCAAAGGAATTGCACCGCCCTTAGTAATTCTGAGCTATTTCTCCTATACTTTTCAATATGGCCATTCGCCTAATTAGCCACAATGTACAGGGATTTAACTCCCCATCTAAAAGGAAGAAAGCCTTCAATCAGTATAAACAGCTTAAGGCTGACATTCTGTTTCTACAGGAGACTCACTACAATACTGGGGCTTGCTCCAGATTTTTTGATAGGGCTTATCAAAAAGCATATTTTACCACGTATACAAATAAAACTAGGGGCGTTGCAATTCTGATCCGAAATGGCATTGCTTTTGATCCGATAAAGACATATAAAGACCCTGAGAGTCGATTCCTGATTATACAAGGTTCTCTAAATGGGAAGGATGTCACATTATGTAATATATATGCTCCAAGCTCAGCTCAAGCATCATTCTTCCGCGATTTTTTTTATAATACTTGATAAATATATCTCTGGCCATTTGATAGTAGCAGGGGATTTGAACTGCGTGAGTAATCCTTTATCTGATAGAAGTTCAGTTTCAGAGGTTAGTAAATCATTTCCTAAAGTGCTTCGCAGATGCCTGAAAATGCACCAATTAACAGACCTTTGGAGGGCCTTCAATATGGGGGACAGATCATACTCCTTTTACTCTAATCCACATAATACTTATGCCAGGCTGGATTACTTATTTCTCTCACCCATCTTGATGGCTAATGCCACTTCCTCAGATATTCAACATTGTGTATGGTCTGATCATCATATTGTCACAGGTAATCTGGGATTCCTTGGAATGCCATACTCACATGAAAGTTGGCGTCTTAATGACTTATTATTACAGGACCCTGCAATTGTACAAGAAGTCCATGCATCTCTTGAAGAATATTTTCTGTTGAATGATAATGGAGAGGTGTCTGTTGGAACCTTGTGGGCTGCACACAAAACTGTATTGAGAGGAAAACTTATACAATTAGCTTCTAGGAGGAAAAAAGAAAGATTGTCAAAAATTCTGAAGCTTACGACTGAGCTGGATAATTTATATAATCAGCATAGCTCTACATTAGATCATGATAGGCTGATCCAGATCCGGGAAAAGAGACAGGCACTGAATCAGCTTCTTTCAGACTCAGTGGAGAAAACGTTGAAATTTTCTAAAGCAAGATTTTTACTTTATGGCAACTCACCTAGCACACAATTTGCTAGAAAACTGACACAATACTATAAGCCTCCTCATTTATATAGGCTACAAAACAAACACGGTGCAGTTGAGTCTGCTCCCCACAAGGTTCTTGAGATATTTGAAGATTTTTATACTAAGCTCTTTCACGCCCCTCAGCTACCACCAAACCCTGACCTAGACGGATGGCTGGAGTCTTTACCATTATCTAGGATCACTGATGAACAAAAGTCTCACTTAAATGCTTCAATCTCTATCAAAGAAATTGAAGCTGCAATTTCCTCATTAAAAAATTCAAAAGCCCCAGGCCCTGATGGCTTCACTGGTCTTTATTTCAAGAAATTTAAACAAATTCTTATCCCTCAGCTCCATTCTTTATATAACGATGCTTTGAGTGGTCAGAAATTCCCTCCAGACCTCACCAGAGCATTTGTGTCTCTGATACCAAAGCCCAATTTAGACCACACCCTCCCACAAAACTATAGGCCTATCTCATTGATAAACAATGATATTAAAATCTTCTCAAAGATCCTAGCCATCCGTTTATCATCAGTTATAACAGACTTAATCTCTCCCTCTCAGTCTGGCTTTGTCCCTGCGAGGCAAACTACAGACAACACCAGATTGGCCTGTAATATCTTACAGGACGTTAAGCTGAATGATCAAAGACTCCTTCTTTTGAGTTTAGATTTACATAAAGCGTTCGACTCTGTCTTGTGGCCCTATTTACATGCAGTACTTTCTAAAATGGGCTTCTCAGGAGAATTTGTCCAAGCAATTTTAGCTTTGTATAACACTCCACAGGCAAAATTGAGATTGCCAGGTATTCTCTCCAATCCAATTCCGATCACTAGAGGTACCAGGCAGGGGTGCCCCCTTTCCCCGCTACTCTTCTCCATAGCGATTGAACCCCTCTCTCTTGCAATACAAACGAATCCCAATATTAAAGGTTATATGAAAGAAGATAAAGAAACTTAGCTTGTATGCTGACGACGCTTTATTATTTCTATCACAACCTTTGACATCTATGCCCACATTACTTCCACTACTAGAGCGCTTTGGTGAACTGTCCGGTCTCAAAGTGAACCCCTCAAAGTCCCAAGCATTACCTATAAACTTACCCACACAAGTGATAAAATTATATAAAGCCAACTTTGATTTCAAATGGGTGTCTAAAGAGCTGTCTTACCTGGGGATTAAATTAACCCCTACATTTGATGGCCTTATTAAGGCTAATTATGAGCCATTACTTAAAAATATTGAGAGTACACTCAAGGAATGGTCACAGTATAGGATCTCGTGGTTGGGCAAGGCAGTTGCTATAAAAATGGTGATATTGCCACGTGTACTAGATTATATGAGAGCCCTTCCTTTAAATCCTGGAAACCAGATAATTTCCAAAATGCAGAAATTACTAAACAAATTTGTGTGGGGCGGAAAATCAGCGAGATTTAAAAATATTTATCTATATAGACACAGCTCTAAGGGTGGAATTGGCTTACCTAATCTTTCTTATTATCACTTGGCAGCTAGATTTGCACAATTAATAGCATGGTTTAACCCAGAAAAACAAACACCCTGGATAAAATTTGAAAGAGACTCGGTTAGCCCTTTCAACTTAACATCTATACTTTCCCTTAAAAAGGCAAATTATAAAAAGCTCAAGTCATTAAACCTAATAGTTGCAGACTCTTTCTTATTATGGCATATTCATGGGGTCAAGTGGAAGCTGCAGTCCATGAAACCTCCTTGTTTATCATTTGTCGGCCACCCAGAGTTCCCCCCCTGCATTTGAAGATCATTCACCATTCCAATGGTGGATAGCAAACTCTTTGACAACCTCAAACCGATTTTGGATAGGCGATAAATTTTTACCTTTTTCTTTAATCCAATTTAATTATAATGCCCCTACAGTAGAGCATTTTAGATACATACAAATTAAGAACTTCTTCTTAAAAAATACTGTTCCAAATGCTAGACTTAATTGCACATTTTTTGAAAACCTTTATCTCACTCCAGCACCTAATTCTGGAATAATCTCTAGAATATATTTACACATAATTGATCTAACACAAGAGACTAAAACTAAGAGCATGCTAGACTGGGAGAGGGAACTGCAGCTTGACTGGGACATTCATGAATGGAATAAAGTAGGCCTTAACCGAATTAGCTCTACTAGAACGCCTGCATTGAAGGACACTGCACTAAAATTAGCAACCAGATGGTACAAGACCCCTGTTTATTTACATAAAATTTTTCCAGCAGTATCTTCACAATGCTACAGAGGATGTCAGAGTGAAGGCACCCTGAAACACTTGTTTTGGGACTGCAGTGCTGTAAGTATACATTGGGACAGGATTAAAGTTGAACTGGGTGCATTAGCCGTACGTACAATCACATTAGAACCATATCATGTACTATTATTCGCTCCTAACCCCAGTATCCCTAAAAAATGGAAGCGGGTGTATTATGTCATGATTAGCGCTTTATTGTGGGCAATTGCGAGAAACTGGAAACAACCCACGGTACCTTTTGAACAGGTTTATTCCAGGATAGAAGACATTCGACTTATGGATTATATTATTCATACCATGCACGATAATATACCTAAATATAACTACGATTGGGAAGAGTGGTCCAGTTCTGATACTTTTTCACTCAACAATCCTTAAATCGGCTTGGAGGCAGGAATGATATATGACCCTGGATGTATATGTTTCCTTTAGACGGCTTATCTGGTCTTTAAAGGATTAAGCAGTCTGAATTCTCTTATGTTTAGCTAATTCCATTCTGAGCACCTTGGTATCGCACCATATATGCACATATACCTGGAAAAACTATTTCTATATGCTTGGAAAACAACATCAATATGTACAATGTAAAATGTGCTGATGTACCTCATTACTGAGAATTCTTTGTCTGTATATGACTTTGTTTTTCAATAAAAATTTAGTAAACAAAAAAAGTGCCACACATGTGGTATCGCCATACTCGGGAGAAGTAGTATAATGTGTTTTGGGGTGTATTTTTACACATACCCATGCTGGGTGGGAGAAATACCTCTGTAAATGACAATCTTTTGGTTTTTTTTACACACAATTGTCCATTTACAGAGGTATTTCTCCCACCCAGCATGGGTATGTGTAAAAATACACCCCAAAACACATTGTACTACTTCTCCCGAGTATGGCGATACCACATGTGTGGCACTTTTTTGCACCCTAACTGCGCTAAAGGGCCCAAAGTCCAATGAGTACCTTTAGGATTTCACAGGTCATTTTGCGACATTTGGTTTCAAGACTACTCCTCACGGTTTAGGGCCCCTAAAATGCCAGGGCAGTATAGGAACCCCACAAATGACCCCATTTTAGAAAGAAGACACCCCAAGGTATTCCGTTAGGAGTATGGGGAGTTCATAGAAGATTTTATTTTTTGTCAAGTTAGCGGAAAATGACACTTTGTGAAAAAACACAATTAAAATCAATTTCCGCTAAGTGTCATTTTCCGCTAACTTTTGACAAAAAATAAAATCTTCTATGAACTCACCATACTCCTAACGGAATACCTTGGGGTGTCTTCTTTCTAAAATAGTCATTTGTGGGGTTCCTATACTGCCCTGGCATTTTAGGGGCCCTAAACCGCGAGGAGTAGTCTTGAAACGAAATTTCTCAAAATGACCTATGAAATCCTAAAGGTACTCATTGGACTTTGGGCCCTTTAGCGCAGTTACGTTGCAAAAAAGTGCCACACATGTGGTATCGCCGTACTCAGGAGAAGTAGTATAATGTGTTTTGTGGTGTATTTTTACACATACCCATGCTGAGTGGGAGAAAGATCTCTGTAAATGGACAATTGTGTGTAAAAAAAAATTAACAAATTGTCATTTACAGAGATATTTCTCCCACCCAGCATGGGTATGTGTAAAAATACACCCCAAAACACATTATACTACTTCTCCTGAGTACGGCAATACCACATGTGTGGCACTTTTTTGCAGCCTAACTGCGCTAAGGGGTCCAAAGTCCAATGAGCACCTTTAGGCTTTACAGGGGTGCTTACAATTTAGCACCCCCCAAAATGTCAGGACAGTAAACACACCCCACAAATGACCCCATTTTGGAAAGTAGACCCTTCAAGGTATTCAGAGAGGGGCATGGTGAGTCCGTGGCAGATTTCTTTTTTTTTTGTCGCAAGTTAGAAGAAATGGAAACTTTTTTTTTTTTTTTTTTCTCACAAAGTGTCATTTTCCGCTTACTTGTGACAAAAAATAAAATCTTCTATGAACTCACCATGCCTCTTAGTGAATACTTTGGGATGTCTTCTTTCCAAAATGGGGTCATTTGGGGGGTATTTATACTATCCTGGAATTCTAGCCCCTCATGAAACATGACAGGGGGTCAGAAAAGTCATAGATGCTTGAAAATGGGAAAATTCACTTTTTGCACCATAGTTTGTAAACGCTATAACTTTTACCCAAACCAATAAATATACACTGAATGGGTTTTTTTTTTATCAAAAACATGTTTGTCCACATTTTTCGCGCTGCATGTATACAGAAATTTTACTTTATTTGAAAAATGTCAGAACAGAAAGTTAAAAAAATCATTTTTTTGCCAAAATTCATGTCTTTTTTGATGAATATAATAAAAAGTAAAAATCGCAGGAGCAATCAAATAGCACCAAAAGAAAGCTTTATTAGTGACAAGAAAAGGAGCCAAAATTCATTTAGGTGGTAGGTTGTATGAGCGAGCAATAAACCGTGAAAGCTGCAGTGGTCTGAATGGAAAAAAAGTGGCCGGTCCTTAAGGGGTAGAAAGCCCTAGGTCCTCAAGTGGTTAATAACACCCCTATAACTTCAGTTACCAAAGTACAGTGCTTGGGGTAATATTTTACTCCTCTCTCTCCTTTATTCCTCACATTCACTCCCTAACCAGCTCCTGTCATCTCCAACTCAAAAACATACCACACATCTGACCTTCTCACTCAGGACACAACTAAAATGTTAATACATGCTTTTATTATCTCTCGTCTGGACTATTGTAACATACTACTTCGTGGATTACCAACTAACATACTGGCACAACTCCAATCTGTACTGAACTTGGCTGCTTGTCTCATTCATCTTTCTTTCCAATGTTTCTCTCTGTCAAACTCTTCATTGGCTGCCAATTAACCAGAGGATCCAGTTCAACTCTAACTTACAAAGCTCTGCACAATCTTTCTCCTGTGTACATCTCCTCACTTCCTAGTTTCCAGATACCAACCCAATCGCAAAGCACAACAAAAAGAGCAAGACTGCCATGGACTTGTTAAACATTATGAAGAAAAGTATCCCGATAGGCAGTGACAGGTACAGACTACAAAGGGTCATAAATGCAGCGGAAAAGATTGGTACACCCCTACCACCACTGGATCTCCTGTACGAATCCAGGATGAGAACCAGGGCAAACATGATCACGAATGATCCTCACCACCCCAGCAGTCACTTCTTTAACCGCATTCGCTCAGGCCGCCGCTACAGATCTATTCCCGCCAAAACCTCCAGGCACAGGAACTCCTTTTTCCCCCAAGCAGTGCTTCTGAACTCCAGCTGAACTCGAGCACAGCGCACAGCAAAAACCCCTAGTATGACTGTCACCTAAGCCTAAATAGCTTGTATAGCCTGCATAGTCTTTTTATATGGCTGCTCATTGCATGTGTTTTTTTTTTGTTTTTTGTTTTTTTGTTTTTTTTGCACTACTATGGTCAATGCCTTTCTCTTTTTATTTTCTCTTTTGCACTATACTATATGCTGATTGCACCACAAACCATTCCGGGTGTGGCAACCACCACACTTGGCGAAATAAATATGATTCTGATCTTGAGTGATGTAGATTGAACTTTGCCGACTTGCTTTATCCTTATTTGAATTCTTGATATATACATTATCTGTCTTCGGTGCTGTTCCTTCTATGAACACTTTTTAATGGTTTTAGTTGTTTTTATGTACTTGTGGGATACTGATTTCAGGGTTTTTGAGGTGTGTGTGTGTTTTTTTTTTTTTTTTTTTTTTGCCTTGATGGATACTTTTCTTCATAATAATTACCAACCCAATCGCAATCTCGGATCTGCACTTGGCATATTGTCCTCCTCTAGGATCTCCTCCTCACATTCACGTATATAAGATTTTGCACATTCATCACTCCCCATCCTTTGATATTTTATTTATAATATTATTTATTTATAAAGCACCAACTTATTCCGTGGCGCTGTACAATGTAATAAAACAAACGAGGGATACATAATTATACAGACAAACTGCTGATTACAATAGCAAATCTAACATGACTAAAATGTATAAATGTCTAACAGAGTGCAAGCAATTCAATTAATAGCATTCCATGACAATAGGGTGAGAGCTCTGCCTTTGCGAGCTTACAATCTAAAGGAATAGGGTGGAAACAAGAGGTGGGGGAAGTATACAGTATATGTACAGGCAGTGCGCAATTAGGTTATTTATATGTACAGGCAGTGCGCAATTAGGTTATTTAGTTTGTGCATGGCCTAAGCTAGAGAATATGCTTGTCGGAAAAGGTGTGTTTTGAGGGAGCGTTTAAAGATTTCAAAGGTGGGAGAGTGGCGGATGTGCTGTGGAAGGGCATTCCAGAGGAGGGTGAGGCACATGAGAACACTTGAATGTGAGGAGGTAATTGTAGAAGAGAATAAAAGAAGCTCGTTTGCAGATCTGAGATTGCGTCTGGGTTGGTTTCTGGAGACTAGTGAGATGTACAGGGGAGAGAGATTGTGGAGAGCTTTGTAGGTTAGGGTTAAGAGTTTGAACTGAATCCTCTGGTTAACTGGTAGCCAGCGAAGAGCTTGACAGAGAGGAGAAGCAGAGGAAGAGCAAGAGGAGAGATGAGTCGAGTAGCAGAGTTCAGTACAGAATTGAGCGGTGCTAGTTGGTTAGTTGGAAGACCACCAAGCAATATATTGCAATAGTCCAATCGAGATATAATAAGAGCATGTACTAACATTTTGGTTGTGTCATGAGAGAGAAAAGGTCGGATACGTGCTATGTTTTTCAGTTGGAGATGACAGGAGCTGGTTAGGGAGTGAATGTGAGGAATATCTATCTATATCTCTCGCTCTCTCTCAATAAGTATTGTAAAATGTCCTCTTTTAATAAGTATAGTAAAGAAGTTTCCAGAGCACTAAAAGTATCTTTGAAAACCTTAATTTTATTATGAAACTAAAAAATATACTTTAGACAACACACAGCCTACCAACTTAAACATTTCTACACCTGTGTAATTATGCCCGCTCTAAGTTAGCTGTATATGGACAAATACTGTATTTTTCTCCCCCAAAAATGTGAGAAGGGGGGGGGGGGGGAGTGAGTTCATCTTATGGTCCGAATGCCCTCCGCCACAAATCTCTTTAGCTCTAATGTCCTGCACAGCTGGGCTGCAGCCAGATTTTGGGACCGCCTCTCCTCCCCTCTGGCTGTGAGTACATTTGAGAACATGGGGACCGAGGACGCCCAGGAGGGGGGGGGGGGAGACAGATGTTTACCCAAGGTGGACAGAGAACAATGCAAGGGGACAGAGGAGGACCCAAGAAAAGAGGACAGTGCAAGGGGCAAAGGATGACATAGGGACAGAGGATGACACAGGGGATCAAAAAGGGTACAATGGCACACAAGAAGTACAATGGGGACAAATATTTTTGTGGAAATGGGTCCATAAGATGCCCCTGCACCATGGACCCACTAGGTTTAGTGTATATATATAGATAGATAGATATAATTTTTTTTTTCCCCTGGTTTTTGCCCTCTAAACCTAGGTGCGTCTTGTGGTCCAAAAAATACGGTAACTTATAGATGGCATCCTTGTGCTTCTACCTTTATTATTTGACCCTGATAAAGCACATTGATGTGGCCAAAATACAGTACTGTACATTTAAAACTCTGCTGAGCTGCACTGCATGCATGTGACCTAGCTAATTATAAGTGGCTAGATAGTGTACTGGTTAAGGGCACTGCCTTTGACACGGGAGACCAGGGTTCGAATCCTGGCTAGGGACAGTACCTATTCAATAGAGCGTTCAAGGCAAGACTCTGTAACACTGCAGGGTGGCCTCTTGAGCACGTCCCAGTGGCTGCAGCTCTTGAGCGCTTTGAGTCCAACAGGAGAAAAGCGCTATACAAATGTTCGGATTATTCTAAATCAGTATAATTTAAATCTGACATGCATAACCCTTCCGTAGTAGTGCATAAATACAGACAATTTTTAAAGGCGCTTATGTTGCTCCTGTTCTCACAAAGCTGCAATCCTGTTTTGTTTGCCTAACAAAGTACTTTTTAAATAAAGTAAACCCTCTAAGCTACCAGCTTTTACATCGGCTATGAAGGGTAAAAACTGTAAACCTTTTAATATATTTTTGAATACTGCTGTGTAGGTTTTTGTACATTGATCTTGTGTATACATCTCTCTGCAAGGCAGACAGGAATTGGCTTTTCTTATTTATACCCAGTGTCTTAATTCATTCCAGTTATTGTTTTAACTAAACGCAAATCAAATTACTTCTATTTCTGTTTGTGATCCCCCAGCTGTTGTGAAGACCTGTATAATGGAAAGAGAATGATTGTAATTTAGTTCTTATAATTTTGCAGTAAGAATAATATCCAGATGTATACCATTATGTGTAACTTTGTCATGTGTCAGATGGTTCACTATGTATTTTGCCATCTTTGTGCAACCTGTGGCAAATGACCACAATCGTCACATCTCAGATTTTTGGATAGTCTTTTCTTTTTTTTTTTTCTTGATTTTCTTTTTCTTTTTTTGTTTTTCTGCTTATATGCATATGCAATTTTAAACTAGTTTTATTTATTACTTTACTTTTTTTTTTAGTTTTAATTTATTTTTTATGTAAAATGCTTTGTGCAAAGGCTTTAACTGCTGACTGACTTTTTTTTAGTTTTTTAAGTAAGTGTCGTTTATGCTTATAGTAGACATTCCACTTGTCACATTCCAGTAGTTAAGCATCTGATTAACCTCTACGCAATTTTATGACCCATCATAAATGACACCTCCTTCCATATTTTTTTTTTTTTTTTTAATTGTTCTCTGAGGTTGTGCACTACAGACCCTACACTACTTTTTTTTTTTTTTTTTCTAGTCTTCTATTGTACAGTGTTCTCCCCTGGCTCTTTTAGCTGGGTGCTGCACCCGGCTAGTTTTAAAGAGCACCCGGCTGTCATTGGCTGACCTCCTCCTATTTTGCAAGCATAGTTGCTCAAGGAAGCACCGGCCCTGCATACTGTCATCTCACCCCACCCCACTACTTTTTTCATGGCACCCGGCTACTATTTCATGCCACCCAGCTGGAAAAAAAATTCTGAGGAGAACACTGTTGTACTTTGTAAAGAAGCTACCAGGATGTGGCGTGGTGGGGCAGTTGGGTGTATGTAGGTGCTTACCATGCTGAGTGGACAAACAAGCCTTCAGGAACGCAGTTGAGGGTAACCTGTACCCAAACATGCTTACATTACAGTGTATACATGCAGAGGAAAATGTCAGGATCTGCTTACACAGGGGTCTCAAACTCGCGGCCCTCGATACAATATTTTGTGGCCCGCGCTGGCAAAAGCAAAAGAGAAACGGAAGCAAACTATTTTTGCCTATTTTACCTTATAGTTCACTTCAGTGCTCCCAAGTAATCCGCCGCATCCCCGCAGCTAAACGAGGGCTGCAGAGCCCCCAAATCCCCCGGGCAAACATCCACTACTGCGCTGAGGGGCAGAGCTTCCAGCTGTAGCTCTGCCCCTCCTGGCGTCAATCGCCGCACGGATCGCTGCCTCTCCCCGCCCCTTTCTGTGAAGGAAGAGTGAGGGGGCGGGCAGAGGCGGCGATCCGCCGCGATTGACGTTAGGAGGGGCAGAGCTGAAGCTGAAAGCTCTGCCCCTTCCAGGAAATGCAAGCGGATTGCACCCCCCCCCCTTGGGGGATTTGGGGGCTCTGCAGCCCTTGTTTTGTGGTGGGGACACGTGAAATCCCTTATGTGGCCCAGCCTCATCCTGACTTTGCCTCCTGCGGCCCCCGGGTAAATTGAGTTTGAGACCCCTGTGCTTACAGATCAAAATATGAAAACGAAGATGGGAGTGAACATAATTTGCCTGGACCGTTGTGATGCAGAGGTAGCCTTGAAATGGTAATGTAAATGCCATCAGTGTTTTGGGATTATTAAAATTAACCTGAGCAAAGTGTACCTAAGGTGAAGAACAGTTAACACATATAGTTACCTCGATGTTCTAGAGTCTCTTAAATAGTAACTGTCGGGCATAAAATAAACAATAAATTCTTTATTTTTATCTGGTAAACAAGTAATGAGGTGATAACCAGGCAATCCAAAAGTTAAAAATCACTCTTATTTCTCTTCTCCATAAAACATTCCTGAATTTCCCTGGCTCTAATTTGGTACATCTGCCGCGCAAAGGAAGTTGCAGGGCATGCTGGGTTTTATTTTTCTTCTTTGCTTTCCCCTCAGACTTACCGTAACTAATGCAGCCTGATTGGCTAAAGCCTCTTTCCCTCGTTTTCCCCTTCCACACCTCTGTTCCTCTCTGGCCAATATTTCTCAATGCACTTCCTACTGCAGAGCTGGTTGAGAGTGTCTGAAGACTGGGAGGAGGGCGGCAATGATACACAGAGTAAGGCCCGGTGCACACCAAAACCCGCAAGCAGATCCGCAAAATGCTAGCAGATTTTTAAACACTTTTTTATTTTTATGAGGCGTTTTGCGGATTGCTGCTGCGGATTTCAGTGTAGCATATTTCAGATATTGTTACAGTAAAGCTGTTACTGAACAGCTACTGTAACAAAAAACGCCTGGCAAACCGCTCTGAAGTGCCGTTTTTCAGAGCGGTTTGCGTTTTTCCTATACTTAACATTGAGGCAGAAACGCATCCACAATCCAAAATCTGCAGCAGCCCGGGAGTATGCGTTTCTGCAAAACTCCTCCTGCTCTGGTGTGCACCAGCCCATTGAAATACATTACCCTAGCAGATCCGTACCCGCAAGCGGATCGCAAACTGCAGCCGAACCGCTCTGGTGTGCACTAGGCCTAAGGGAGGAAATTTCAAGATGGATACAGACAAAATGGAAAATCCTGAGAAGGATTTTTTTTTTTTTTACTATAGTAAAATCCACAAAAATTTAAAATGTTTTGTAAGTAAAATAAGGGACCCATTTCCACTGGCGCTTTTTCCGCGCCAAATCCGCAGTTTTTCCCCGCAGGCAAATTACGTGGGGAAACTCTGCCATAGGGAACTATGGCACCGCCGGCCAAATCGCTTGCGCTAGCGATTCGGCCAGCATTTTTATCCGAAATGGTACGGGAGGCTGTGAATTCCATAGCCCTGCATGGCACGGCTGATGGGATTCAGTAAGGCTTGTTGTGCATTGTGCAGGAGGAGCCGTATTCCTCTAGTACAGATATCACTTTAGAGGGCAGTGTCTGTTGTATTCTGGAGCATTCTGTGGGATGACCATTTATTTCCTGTCCAAAAAAGTCATATAGGTCGTCTTTGCATGCTGTGGAAACATAATGGCCAACCCTACATATGATGGAAGAGGCACATGTGTGAAAGGACCCATGGTTTTTCCTAGAGGAAGTCATGCAACTGTTCCATTTGTTCTTTGCTTATGCGGAAGTCCAGCAGCATTCCTGATGGGAAACTGTCCTTTTTAAAGAGAACCCGAGGTGGGTTTGAAGAATATTATCTGCATACAGAGGCTGGATCTGCCTATACAGCCCAGCCTCTGTTGCTATCCCAAACCCCCCTAAGGTCCCCTTGCACTCTGCAATCCCTCATAAATCACAGCCATGCTGCTGACAAACAGCTTGTCAGAGCTGGCTGTGTTTATCTCTATAGTGTCAGTCTGCTGCTCTCCCCGCCTCCTGCAGAACTCCAGTCCCCGCCTGCATCCCTTCCCTCCCTGCTGATTGGAGGGAAGGGACGGGGGCAGGGACCGGAGCTATGCAGGAGGTGGGGGAGCAGCTGAGACTGACACTACAGATGTAAACACAGCCTCACAGCACGGCTGTGATTTATGAGGGATTGCAGAGTGCAGGGGGACCTTAGTGGGGTTTGGGATAGCAACAGAGGCTGGGCTGTATAGGCAGATCCAGCCTCTGTATGCAGATAACATTCTTTAAACACACCTCGGGTTCTCTTTAAGAATCTGTTCATTTGTGGCAAGGAAAAGTATCGGCAAGTTTCTAAACACATCACTTTGAAGGTCTAGTTGTCTGTAACATGACAAATTAATACCAAGCTGCCCTGATTAGTAGTGCAATTTTATAGTTTATCACTGATTTTTACACACAAACTTTCCCTGCCTGCTATTTACAAACCTTTCCCCATTAACAGCAGTATGTAGAGTTACTGGTTTGGTAGTAAAAGTGCTTTTTGGACACAGGGCAAGGAGAAATTTTGACCAGAGCAGAGATATATGAATACGTTTTTTTGTTTTTGTTTTGTTTTGTTTTGTTTATTTTGGAAGAGCATTTTGGGCAGTAGAAGACGGCAGGAGGGTGACTTTTTACAAGAACTCTTCAAAAAAGCCACCCATGGTAATTCTACATAAAGGCTAGTCTTTTGGCACCTCAAAATTATGCTTTGTGATTGTCTCGGGTGAAAAGATAGTATATAAGTGATATTTCATGCTGTGACACTAACTGCTGCTGCTCTTGTATTCTTCTATTGAATTTCCCTAGCATTGTTTGTACAGCATCCATGTCTACATGGACATCCAAATAATCTGAATGATCCATTTGGGTGACAGAATCACGTGTTTCTAGATATCATAGCAGCCTCATTAAGTCTGTGCTGTGGGTGAGCATGAATGACATTACATTCAGTGTTCCTCATACTGTGGTCTATGACTCCAGTGTTCTCTCCAGGCTCGTTTTAGAAACACCAAAGAAAAAAAGCACCCCTTATTATAATGTTATGCGCTTTCTATGAAAACATTGGTCAAGAGGCCAAAAAAGTAAATGCAAAAGTCTTTGATACCAGCTACAAAAAATTAAAAGCCATTAAAAACAAAACAGCCATGCCTAGGTCACAGACCCCTAATACAATTTAATGCCTGAGCCCTGCATACAAAATGTATAAAAGATTGGTACATTAAAGAGTAACTGTTAGCCCCAAAAATGAAATTTAAATCTCTATTGCAATGTTTTATTTACTTTTTAATGGAGCCAAAAAGGCAATGCAGAAGTTAAAAATCAATCTAATTTTTTTACTATGTAGCCTTTTCCCCAGGACGCAAAGCCGCATAACAGATACTGCTGAGCATGCATGCCCATGTCTGCTCGACCCCCTCCCCTCTCCCCACCCCTCTCCCCCCCCCCGCCCAGGACCAGGTGCCGATATATTATCACCCCAAACAGCTGACACGGAGAGAGAGCGGGAGCGGAGTACATCTACACACTTCCAGCGCCGCCACCGCAGAGCAGCCGGCGACGTGCATCTCTCTCACATGTGACTCGGCGGCGGCTGCTCTGCGGTGGCGGCGCTGGAAGTGTGTAGATGTACTCCGCTCCCGCTCTCTCTCCGTGTCAGCTGTTTGGGGTGATAATATATCGGCACCTGGTCCTGGGGGGGGAGAGGGGGGTCGGGCAGACATGGGCATGCTCAGCAGTATCTGTTATGCGGCTTTGCGTCCTAGGGAAAAGGCTACATAGTAAAAAAATTAGATTGATTTTTAACTTCTGCATTGCCTTTTTGGCTCCATTAAAAAGTAAATAAAACATTGCAATAGAGATTTAAATTTCATTTTTGGGGCTAACAGTTACTCTTTTTAAGAAAATGCAAGCTCTCTCTCTCCAGAGATTGTGGTCAAAGTATAATAGTGTCTGCCTCTTTTAGCCGGGTGCTCCACCCGGCTAGTTTTGAAGAGCACCCGGCTGTCATCGGCTCCATTTTCCTATGCTATAAGCAGAGTTGTGCACAGAAGCACCGACCCTGCATTCTCTCATCTCATCTTGCCCCCACCCGGCTACTTTTCATGCCGCCAGGCTGGAAAAAATTTGGGGGGGAGAACACTGGACTACACAACCTTTGGTCAGATCACGGGCTTTATTCACTTAGCAGTTACTGCAGAAAACATTAAAAACGAACAAATTATATATAAATCTATATGAAAAGTTAGGGGAAAAAAAGCTTAACAGTAAAAATAAATAAAAAAAAAATTATTGAAGTGATAGTGTCACAGTAAAAAATAGTTTTCCCCTGTGTAGTGAAGTGTTAACCTCTATGTAACGAAATAACCCTTTGTGTAACCTATACTTGGCCTTCAGACCCGTGGACACCTGTAATGACTGCTGCCCCTAGCAATCAGACGTGATTGCTAGGGGTGACTATTCAGGCCCTCAGTGCTATATAGATGCATTGCTGTTCTGTTGCCTAGCAATGCATCTGTACAGCACGGTACTGTTCCTCAAACTGTGGATCCAATTGCTATAGAGGCACAGGCTGGTGATAATGGTCTGCTACATGCCCAACTTGTAATGAAGTAAGTATTTTAACTGGGACGAGACAAATACAGTAGAATCTCTTTATAGTAAACTCCAAGGGACCAGGATAAACTGTTTGCTATATCAGAATTGGTCAGAATTGGTCATATAGCCCCATTGTACATTTATAAAGACGCATTTGCTGGGACCTGAGGACAAAGTTTACTATATCCAGAGGTTTACTATATCAGAGTTTACTATAACGAGATCCTACTGTAATATCTTTTTAGGTGTGTTAGAACTGTAAGTGTCACCTGAAAAAGGGGAAAAAAGTCTGCATTTACACCTATATTTCCACTGCAAAATCATAGCTAGATGGATTAAAAAAAAAAAAAAAAAAACTTCTTGTATAAAAGTTGCCAAAATTGTCAGGAAACACCCCCCCCCCTCCCCTAGAACCTGGAGTGGTTAACGAGTTTATTGGTGCACATTCTATGTAGCGGATACTGTATAATGGAACTTTTTGTCTAGGCTGTTTCAAAGTTCTGCTAACAAAATTTCACAGCAGTAGATGAGAAAATAATTCATAGCAGCTTTCAAAGGGTGAGAAAATAGTGTGTGTGTTTCGGTATCCAAGTAAACCTAAAAACGTCTCCACCCTCCTGCCATAGAGCACAACCATGCCGAGAATCCAGTGCTCATTATTCACATTGTTTAATTTTTGTAAACAGTTTACATACTCCAGACAGCGGCTCTACTACATCAGCCGACGAGCACAGGCGAGATCTGCTCAGATTCATATTCTTTATTGGCACCTTGTAGGGAGAGGGAACCAGCGCTTCTGCCAGAAGAGGCAGCCTGGATAGTTACACAGTGACCTTTTGGACTGTGAAGCAAACAGCAGTGATTTGTACAAATAGAAATTGCAGGATTAATCCACATAATTACTTCTCTACATATGTCATATGAAAAGTCAGAATAATCACCTTGTGATTTTTGTAGTAGACTACATTCACGCTGTTTTTCCTATCGGCACCTTGGAGGGAAAAGTAAATGTAGTAAATGCATGTGAACAGTGCAGCCTGTATATGCTGAACAAGCAACAGCTACCAATCATTACACTTCTGTAGCCAAATCCCTCCGTCTGATCTACTTACATTTCAGTGTTGTCTGTTACAAATTTTGTAGATCTCATTTTAATTTTTAACCAAGTTCAGATTTGATTTAAAAAATGATTTGCATTACTTCAAAATCTAGAGTAAAGGGAAAGAGTGCCATTACAGTAAAGCAATCCTTGTCACTGCAGCCCCTACTGCATAGGCCTTAAAGTATACCTTGTTGGGCCTTGTAAAATAATTACATGATCTTCTGCTTTCTTCTTTTTTATTGCATATTGCTAAGCAAGGTCCAGCACCATTGGCAGTCCAGGACATTATCCACCCCCATACCACACTCTAAGAACGCTCATTAAAGAGGAACTGTAAGGAGAATATTTTTTGTTTTTGTTTTTTTCCTACAAAAGCAAGGAAACGTGTGTTATGAGGGAAAAAGAAGAGATAAAGAAAATCGAGAAATAAAAATCATCTTACCCAGTCAGTGTGGTATAGAAAAAGTGCCTTATGCATCATGGTAGGAATCATGTTTACTACTCGTGTGCAGAGCTAGAGGTCTGTTTTTATTTTTTAATTTCCTTAGTTGAAGACACACCCCTTATTTCCTTATATAGATAACCACATTTATCCAGATTGCTTAGGGTCCTGTTTCACACTGAAAATTGCTACAAAATACCTGCCATTTGCCACAGTTCTGTTTGCAATTCTCGTTCAGGGAGTAATGCTTGTTCTTAGTTCTTATTGCTAATCCAACAGTTCCAGATATCCTAATATTGTTTCAAGTTGTCATGAGCTCCATTTACCAGTTCCTCCATTTCTCTGATTTCTTAAACTCTATTAGTCCACTGCATTGTACTAGAAATCTTATGTCTTCCATAGCTACGGTATGACTTCTCTGGCTGCATTAATCAGATGGGGGATAATTGTTTTCTTATAAATGTGTGGAGAAGCTCTGGAGTTGCGTAAATGATACCAAAGCCTTCCCCCCCATCATGCCCATAAAAGCAGCGTACGTCCAGGAGGGCAGTAGCACTGGAGAGGAAGCAGAGCCAGCCATGAGAGCAGTGAATACTAATAATGTAGATTTGGCAGTTCTTGTCTCCTGTGTCACTCTGCTGTACCCAGTGTAAAAGCCCTGCTACCCCCTACAGTTTCAAGGACCACTATCCTGAAAATTGTAAAATGTAAATGCATACAAATAAGTACATTTCTTCCAGAGTAAAATGAGCCATTAATTACTTTTCTCCTATCTTGCGGTCTAGTAGAAATCTGACAGAACCAACAGGTTTTGGACTAGCCCATCTCCTCATGGGGGATTCTCCTGGTTTTCTTTATTTTCAAATGCACTTAGTGAATTGCAGTTGCTCTGTCCAACTGCTAAAAAAGTGTGCAGTAAGTAGGGGGGCTGGCCAACATCTTTATATAAATTCTTTTCACGAAATGTCCTTATAAAAAATAAAGGCCATGCTGAGAATCCCCCATGAAGAGATGGACTATGCTAAAACCTGTTTGTTCTGTCTCATTTCTACTACCTACTGTATGTGATAGCAAGATATGAGTAAAGTAATTTATGGCTCATTTTAATGTGGAAGAAACATTCTACTTATTTGTATGTGTTAACATGTATTTGCAATTTTACCATTTTTCCCGATAGTGGTCCTTTAAAGCGGTATTGTCACCATAAAAAAAATCAAATTTTAACAGCAAGTGGTCTGAGTGTATTACGTGATAAATATGCTAATCCTGCATTCAAAACTTGCAAAACTTTTTCTGCTGTTTATGGTTTGGAGTTATCACATACTTTAGGAGCACTGGCCCTTTAGTAGTCAGTGCCAAACAGTGGAATGCTGGGGGATTGTTTTATCTATAATATAGATCTCCTCTTCCATTTATTTCCCTGCCTAGCTTTTTATCTGAAACACATCTGCTCACTTGTGTTTACAAAGGCTGAGGTGACTAAGCGATTGGAGGAGAAAAAAAAAACCGTGCAGTTCCTAGTATACACCTCAGTGGGAATGTCTGAAGACTCTGAGAGGAGGGCAGCTAATGAATACACAATGAGCAAGAGAAGGGAGGGGGAAAACAAGAGTCAGGGAGGATATGATGTCAGCATTAGCTTGGCAAAATGGCCACTGCCTAGAATAGGATTTTCTGCTTTTCCTTTATAAAATTCACAGGAATTATTACGTGGATAGCACAGTACATCTGTTTTGTAAGTAGAAGTAGTGTTTATCTACTTATATATGTGTTTTGTTTTTTTGTTTTTTTGTTAGGTTAGTATGGGTGTCTCTTGCTCTTTAATGCCTGAATTACCATGATGCAAACCTGAATCAAGTAATTCTGGCAGCAAACTCTAGGGGGCAGCAGGGATTTACAGTGGGTACAGCAGACTATCTTCTCACACTTTCTTCTGATTTGCTGCTGCTGATACTTGAGGAGAGCGGCTACTCTGCTCTCATGGCTGGCTCCGCCTCCTCTCCATGTGCTGCCCAGATAGGAGGGGAGTCAGGTGCAGCGACTGGCTAATAGGGCTCGGGGAGAACACTACTTATCTCTCAGGGGCTAAAGAACCAAAATGAATGCATTTGCCTTTCCAGATCCTCACAGCTCCTGAGGAAGTGACCAGGGGTTGCTGCTCTGTTTTATCTTTTAGGCTGCTTTCACAGTAAGACGTTACAGGCACACGTTAGTGCAGCCTGTAACGCAGCCCAACTCACCGTAATGAAAAATCAATGGGCTGTTCACAGTTACAGTGTAAAGCTGCACGTTATTTAAAAGTGCAGCATGCTGTGCGTTAGACTGTTTGCACATGCTCAGTATTGGTTTTTTTTTTTTAATTATTATTTTGAGGAGGAGGGGAGAGTACTCTATTGTTAGCCACATGTCTAATTAATATTCACTGCACTGCGTGTAGTGATGGGAAGTTTGGCTCAATTCATTGAATCGATTCATTGAAAAGAGCCGGACTTCCCATCACTTCTGCTGTGTTTTCTTCCTTGAACGGCCGCTGATTGGCTGGCGGGACCACGTGATGCTGAGTGTTCCGATCACGTGGTCCCCTCAAGATATGAGACAAAAAAGGCAGCACCAACAGCCATAACCCCTAAAACGCAACGTCCTGGTGGGAAAGAGGCCTAAATATGCTTGATTGGTGAATAGTGATGATCAGAAATGTCTGAAGAATATGCAATTTGTTTTTGGAACTGGATCTGGAATTGGCATAAACAAAAATGGAACTTTGCAAAGTGCTAATCTGATTTAGGAACTGACCGTTAATAAATCAGCTGCAGGAAAATTAATTATACATTATACAATGAAGGTTGATTAATTAGCAGTTCTGTGATTTGTGCCTATTAAGGTCCAGTTTATCCCGACAAATTCTGGTTTTGGTTGAACTGATTTTCTTTCCTGGGGCCCCCTACCTCATACATGAAACCAGTGAATAGTTTAGGTAAGCATCTACCCCAAGATTGCCCCTCTAGCTTGCTAATTACCGGTATGTGTTGCAGTAAAAAATGCTGAAACACACAAACTAACAAATGCTGGTTGTCTGTCCACAGTAGCAAGTTGTTTTTCGTTAAATTTCCCTGTGGCAGTCAGAGAAAAAAAAAACTAATCCATGCATTTACCTATGGCTGCTATGCATGAAAACTGTGGTAATCCTAGCTAAAAGGCAACCAGGTTGTCATGACTTGTTCTTGAAGCAATACAAGAATATTAACATTTTATGTGCTTCTACAAGTCAGATGTGATGCATATCAAGACAATCTCATCCTGTTTAATAGTGTGAATCTGTTTTGAGTTCACATAATAATGTTTCAATGTTTCGTATATCACCATTACATAATTTACCATTTTCATTAGGGTATCACCTCTATTTGTGGTGGTTGAAATTTTGCTCACGTTTGGTTTTTCAGTCGGGCCTGTAGGGCAGCGGTATGTTACTGGGGTGAGCGATAGCCGTGGGGCCAAAGGTTTTTAAGTGAGAGGGGTTGGAGGTTCTGGGGTGGATAGGTAGGTATCTGCAGTCACACAAAGGATGAGGCTCTGGTGAGGCAATAGTTTACACTGCTTCCCTTTTACAAGCATGCCATCTTCCTCACTCCTGGCTCTTTAAAGTGAACCTAAGGTTAGAGTGATATGGCGGATTAGCTCTACCTGATTTTCAAGCTGATTACTTTGCTTCTCAGCTGGTACCCATACAGAACTGGTTGAGTTCAACAAGGACACAATCAGATATGAATACGGAGGCGGATATTGCCACCTCATATGAAGCATTGTGCTCTGCTATTTACAGAGGTAAAGTCCCAATAGGAGACGAAGGCTCATCTCTAATCCAACATACAATTAAGGTTTTTCGGAAGGCCCAAAAGTTATGTGACCCCTCCCCCAGCACCATATCACCTAACCTACCCCTATGGCATAATGATCAGCTCCCGGAATTGAAAAAAATTCCAGACATTCATTTTTGATGTAAAGCAGGTATTAAATATATTAACTAGTTATATTTTGAAGGCTCCTTTAAGGATTACACCACTCTGAGGCCTAGTGCACACCAGAGCGTTTCGGCTGCGGTTTGCGATCAGCATGCGGGTGCGGATCCGCTTGGGTAATGTATTTCAATGGGCTGGTGCACACCAGAGTGGGAGGCGTTTTGCAGAAACGCATACTCCCGGGCTGCTGCAGATTTTGGATTGCGGAGGCGTTTCTGCCTCAATGTTAAGTATAGGAAAAACGCAAACCGCTCTGTAAAACGGCACTTCAGAGCGGTTTGCCAAGCGGTTTTTGTTACAGTAGCTGTTCAGTAACAGCTTTACTTTAACAATACATGAAATCTACTACACCAAAACCGCTTCACAAAACGCTAGCTGAAACGCTACATAAAAATAAGAAAAAGTGTTTCAAAATCTGCTAGCATTTTGCGGATCTGCTAGCATTTTTTGGTGTGCACCAGGCCTGAGACAGGAATTTCAAATCCCGCCTCACTCGCTCTTCAGATACTTCCAAATTAGACACGCCCTTAAAGCCCAGCTTGGCTTAGCTCCAATGCCATTAGAATCAGTGCTTCTACAAAAAGACACTAATTAGCAAATATCGAGGTACTACATTTTTGGACTCCTTGCTAAACAGAATAATAATGTCAATAATTATAAACTCAAGTGGAGGGGTGGAGAGGGAGACATCACTGACTCGAAGTGGTTGGAATTTCAGGATACATACTATAAGACCGTTATAGCGTCAAAGGACAAAGTAATTCAGCTCAAGTGGTTACACCATGCTTACTTATCACCATCCCGATTGGCGAAGATGGGAAGAGGTGCTACAGACTCATGCTTTAAGTGTAATGCGACAAATGCTAACTTCTTACACTGTGTGTGGTATTGCCCCCAAGTTCAGGCTTTCTGGAAAACCGTAACCCATTTCCTATCAGACAAACTTAACCCTCCTGGCGGTTTGGCAAAATCCGCCAGGGGGCAGCAAATACGTTTTTTTTTTTAATTTTTTTTTTTTTTCATGTAGCGAGACGAGGTCTCGCTACATGATAGCCGCTGCTCAGCGGCATCCCCCCAGCCCCTCCGATCGCCGCCGGCGATCGGAGATCAGGAGATCCCGTTCAAAGAACGGGATCTCCTGGAGGGCTTCGCCCGTCGCCATGGCGACGGGGCGGGATGACGTCATCGACGTCGTGACGTCAAAGGGTACTCCGATCCACCCCACGGCGCTGCCTGGCACTGATTGGCCAGGCAGCGCACGGGGTCTGGGGAGGGGGGGCGGCTGCGGCGACGCGTATAGCGGCGGATCGGCGGGTAGCGGCGGCGATCGGGCACTGCATGCAGCTAGCAAAGTGCTAGCTGCGTGCAGCAAAAAAAAAATTATGCAAATCGGCCCAGCGGGGCCTGAGCGGTGCCTCCCAGCGGCATAGCCCGTGCTCAGCACGGGCTTACCGCCAGGGAGGTTAAACTCCCCTGTGTAATGACATTTCAAGCCTGTATGTTAGGTATCCTGGGAGACATAGGTTGTGGCACACATAAGAAAACCTTAATACATATAGTACTGTTCTAAGCTAGGAAATCCCTTACCTCCAAATGGAAGCAAAACTCGGTACCCTCGTTAAAACAATGGAAGGAAACAGTAAACAGTATACTGCCCTTATATAAGCTTACCTACCAGTCCAGATCGCAGTTTACGGAATTTGATAAAGTCTGGAGTGCTTAGGTCAATGCATTTGGGTCGATGCATTTGACGCGGTAATTCCTCACCTTGACATTTCTGTGATGGTACAAGATCTTCACTGATTATACTGCCAAGTATGTTATTCGTGACTTATTGATTACTTTTGTGTATTTCCTGGTAATTTGGGATGAGGCCTAATCGTTATTCCTGACTAGGTAAACTCAGTAATGGCTAGCTATGTATACACTTCTGATATAACTCTATAAATTATAATGGCACAAGTAATTGTAAGCTGTTGGAGAACACCAAACTGTTTTGTTCTTGTTGTGATGTTTGTGTGTTAATTTGTAAAATCATATAAACTTAATAAAAATTCTCTTTAAAAAAAATAAAAATAAAAAGGTTAGTGTGATATGGATGCTGCCATATTTAATACCTTTTAAGCCATACCAGTTGCCTGGCTGCCCTGCTGATCCTCTGCCTCTAATACTTTCAGCCAAAGACCCTGAGCAAGCATGAAGCAGATCAGGTGTTTCTGACAAGATTGTCAGAAGTGACAAGATTAGCTGCATTCTTGTTTCTGGTTTAATTTCAGACCCTACTGCAGCCAAATAAATCAGGGCTGCCAGGCAACTACTGTAGTATTATTTAAAAGGAAATAAATATGGCAGCATCCGTATAGCTCACCTCAGGTTCACTTCACGTCTTTTATAACCCTATACTATATACACAATTACAAGAATAACCTATTCCAATGTCTAAAAGCTTGATTAAAGAGACTCTGTAACAAATTTTTCAGCCTTAGTTCTTCTATCCTATAAGTTCCTATGCCTGTTCTAATCTGCTCTGGCTTACTGCAGTCTTTCCTAACTGCACTGTCTCTGTAATAAATCAATGTATCTTTCCTCTGTCCTGTTTGTCGGGCTAAGGCTTGATTGTGTGGAATGTGCAGGGCTGCTTGTGATTGGTAGAAGCGATACACACCCTCTGCAGGCCCTCTGCAAACTCTGAATGACTCACACACTATGCTTAGCTGAGCCTTTTAGAAGCTGGTTAGTTTGTTTGTAAACACTGCCTAAAACTGTTAATTACAAGTCAGGATTGCAGCAGAGAGTGGCAGAAACAGCACAGAGGGGCACAGGAGAAAATAATGAATAGAATGGTATGCTTTTTATTGTAAGAATATTAGAGTACAGATTCTCTTTAAGGACCTGTTGAGACCTGAAACAGACTGCCACCTCCACTGTACATCAATTTGTATCTTTTTTGAAATACAGCATATTTGGCTGCCTTTGAAATTGTAGCGTGGGACATTTTTGGTGTATGTTAATAAAGTTTACTTGTTTTAAATGGACACTTTTTTTTTCTTTTTCCCCTCCCTTTCTGGTTGGGTATCCCCCTCAATGAACTTTTCACAAGTAGGTGTAGTGTTCACCCTTTGGGATTGCCCTTCTCTCCACATTTAAAGAAACAGTAGTTTACCACAGAAGAAAGGAGGGTATTCTCTGGTGAGTGGGCCTGCAGCAGTGACTGTTGGGTGCCTCACTTCATTGAGACTGATTTTACAGATGAAATAGGGTAGAGTGTCAGTAACCATTAGATTGCATTACCTTTGCTCATCATTTTATTTTGAGCAGGCATAGTTGTGGTAGTGTATGTAAAGCATGAGCATGTTAAGATTTATCATGCAAATTTGGTGGTCCTGGGCAAAGATCAA
Organism: Hyperolius riggenbachi; assembly: GCF_040937935.1. NCBI lineage: Eukaryota > Metazoa > Chordata > Amphibia > Anura > Hyperoliidae > Hyperolius > Hyperolius riggenbachi. The sequence goes on from NC_090648.1 coordinate 175,177,393, forward strand.
GAGAGACAGCAAAGAAAGCTAGTAAGGTTTATAACGCGTCCTTGCTCCACAAAAAAAAGGCTTTATTGCTTTCTCTGAAAACTGAGTGTTTTGCACTTCTTCATGTCTGGGCCAGGAAGTGATGATATTCTCCCAGGACAGCAATAAAAGAAATTAAAAAGCAGTTTTAACCCCTCGCTAATGCCAAATCGTGATAATGTTTTACCTACAGCTGGGCTTTAAAGCATAACTGAACTAAAATAAACTTCAGGAAAATTGTATTTGAATCTATAACACACAATTTTCTCAGGAGTCTGAGCAGCTGCGGAGGACATGTTAGTTCAGGTTTAAAGTAAACCTGAGATGATAGCCATCTCAGGTTCTATACTTACCTGGGGCTTCCTTAAAGTAAACCGGAGACAAAGCACCCTCATGTATTTTACCCTATATATATCTGGGGGAACATTAGAGAAAACACCTACCCTGCTCTCTGTTTCATCCTTCACTGCTCAGCCTGCTTGTTATCAGCCCTGATAATATCCCTGACTGAACATTCAGTTTGGCTTTGCTCAGGAATCATTATAACTGAGTCTGTCTTCTCTGATGTATTTTCAAGCCCAAGCCTGCCCCCTTCTGGCTCTGCTATAATGGCTCAGCTATAATGATTCCTGAGCTAAGCCAGACTGAATGGGATTTTATCAGGGCTGATAACAAGCAGCCTGAGCAGTGAAGAATGAAGCCGAGAGGTAGGTGTTTTCTCTAATGTTCTCATTGATATAAATGGTAAAATACATGAGGGTGCTTCATCTCTGGTTCACTTTAAAGAGACACTGAAGCAAAAAAATATATATATGATATAATGAATTAGTTGTGTACTATGAATAATTACTAGAAGATTAGCAGCAAAGAAAATATTCTCATATTTTTATTTTCAGGTATATAGTGTTTTTTCTAACATTGCATCATTCTCTAATATGTGCAGATTGCACAACACTCTGCATTCAAAATTATTCTTTCAGAGCAGTCTGTGAACTAATGACCTTTCCTCTGCCAGAGGAAAAGTAAATGGTTAACTAACAGTTGAGATAATAAAAGTCAGAAAACAGCCCTCTCCATGACTTTGAAAGTCGTAGATATAATGGCTTTTTTGTATAGAGATAACAACTGGAGTTTCTTAACTCTTCCTGTACTGGAAACAATTAGACTGTATCTGATCTTAATGTTTTATTTCTTAGCTGTACTACACATACAAATCATCATATCATAGTTTTTTTTTTCGCTTCAGTGTCTCTTTAAGCCCCTTTGAAGGCTGCTCAGTCCCTTGCTGTCTCCCCGGGTGGTTCCTGTCACCTGAAATACTGCCTGAAAGCCTCGCCGAGTTGCACTTCATTGCGCATGCACGGCCCAGCCAGATGTGCTTCCCCGTCGGTCTCTGTTTTATGGCACAGTTTGTTTTTTTTTTGTGTTTTTCTTTTTTTTCTTCTCCACCTTAGCTATGTTTTTGATGCTTTTTATTAAAATTGTGATGGAAAAAAAAAATACTGCAAGTTCAAATGTCCCATTTCATGAAAAGTCATAAAGATATATGTAAGAATAAAGTCCAGCTCATAATCCTGTTACTAGTGTGAAGTTTAGCTTTTTTGATCTGCGTGTCGTTAGGCCCCATGTTACTTGCCAATGCACAAGTGTATGACTCCTTAGTCTTTTGCTTAAACTGGCCAATGGCCATTGCACTAGTGTCAGCTTGCTAGCCAGTAGTTCTGTGCTTAATTGATGTGTATGTCACCTTCCTTAGGTCAACATGTACGGCTAGTTTCACACTGATACGTTGTGTTGCAGCAGACACTATTTTGCTCGCTGCAAAGCTTGTGTGATAAACTTCCAAGGTGTTCATACTGCATCAGTTGCAACATGATGCAGTGAAATCCATTAAAGTAACGCAAAAATACAGTGCATTTTTACCAGCGCACACCGTGATGTGCATAACGCGGACGCAATGTAATATGTACACTTCTACAGGTTGATGCACACTGTTAATCACTGACAGTGCTCAATAAAGTATGTGCACATGCAGATTAAGTGCGATCTTAAAATCCCCTAATTTAAAATATAATTCCCATCTTTGCCTTTTTATTTGTATTGCCTTATGTCATATGCATGTGGGGTTACGGGACACTTGGAATCTCTGCCTCTGGTGCTGGAGAACCTTGTCCTGTTTAGAATACTTGCTGCTGTGCATACTTTTACTTATCCACCACAGCTTGCTGCCTGGAAATTGCCAGTCAGCTGAATGTTCATGTAGCCTGCTTCAGACTACCATCTGGCAGCAGCGGTGCAGCCAGCCGGTAGGCCTTCCGGGACTGCCACGTCAGTATGTGGTAATCTCCGTCTGGCATCTGGCCAAGCAGGAAGTGACACACACTTACTGCTGGCCAACAGATGACTTACGCAGAAGCATATTGCTAGAATATACTTCTGTTCATGCAAAACTCAAACTGTGGCGTTTTTTTTTTTTTTTACTACACGCGTTGCCATAGACTTAGATGACGTCCGGTCAGATCGCCGCATGGTAATGTAGACATGGGCGCGCGTTAGGGCACTTCCGGTGCAGTGTACCGCTATGCAGGGCTGTGGAGTAGAGTTTGAGTCGGAGCAGTTTTGGGTACCTGGAGTCGGTGGTTTCAATAAAGTGAGGAGTCGGATGATTTTTGAACCAAATCCATAGCCTTTGTAAAAATTAGACTTCGGAGTCTGAGCAATTTTGGGTACCTGGTTCCACAAACAGAGGAGTCGGAAGATTTTTTTACCGACTCCACAGCCCTGCCGCTACGTGGGTAGCATGAATTACCCCATAGACTAACATTAGGCTTTGGTGAGGTGCAGTAAATAAATTTGTGATACCTAGCCTGTGATTTTAGCGTACATTCCCAGTTTCTGCATGACATTACTATACAGCTATGCAACCATTGTGCAAACTGGAGGTCATTTAGACCACATACTACTTTCTAAGTGCAGAGGGTTTTTTTTTTATTTGGACACACACATTTTATATGGCTTGTCCTCTTTACAGAGACGGCCAGATATTTGCTTTGAGGCTTAAAAGGTCATTTAAAATGTTGCTATAATGGTTGCGATGGATGTCATTTGCATAGTGGCAGTGTGACATTAGACCTTCTGTGGTGCTAGTTTCTGTGAGGTCTCAAATGAATTATTAAGAGTTGTTTGTAATCTCTCTGGAATTTAATTCAGCAGCATTTGGATTTATTGTATAAATTTTAGTGGTGATGATCATTATGCAGTGTTTATATTTTCTGCAGCACTTCAGAGTACATTGAATATTTTATATCAAGGATTTTAACCACTTCGCATCCAGACCTTGTTTTCAACTTATTGACCAGAGCAGTTTTGACAGTTTAGCTATGTCCCTATTTAATCAGAAATATCTTTATCCCTACTTATGACACAGAAATGAAATATATATTGTTTTTTTCAAGACAAACTAGGCTTTCATTGTATGCCATTTTTTCTCTCAAACAATTTTGTTTTCTATGAATTTTAATGGAAAAACAAGGAAAAAAATTGAAAAAATGTATTTCTCAGTTTTACCAATTCCAATTTAAAAATAAAAAGTGCTACTGTAGATAAAAGAACAGACATTTTGTTTGGCTATTCTTACTGCTTATCACAAAACTTAGATTATGTTCCAGTCACAATTTATGGTGAAGATATTTGATTCTGAAATAATGCTACAGAGTGTGTTTTCTCTATGAATGAGAAAATAGTATTTTTAATAGTAAAAATCAATCTCATTAGCTCAGGAAACATATATTCCCATTCACCAATTAGTGCTGCATCAGATAGTGCCAGAAATGTGCACAGGAGCAAGCCCAATCCTGCACAGCACTGCTTCGGTACAAGTCGGTAGATTCTATGGACTTGTGGCTTAGATGAAGTCACAGAGGACGTATATCTACTGACCTGTGGACGAAGTAGTTAAAATAGTTTTTGAGAATTTTCGATTCTGTACAACCTTACTCGCAATATTTCCAATGGAGCTCTTGCCCTGGAGTATTGGGTTTTGTACACCCACCCAATGGTTGACGACTGAGGCTGAGAATCCTGGTGTGTGTGCGCACAGTGGCCTCTGATTTCACCTGAGACGATGGCAAGAGATCTGGACTGTGTGATCGTCTCATCCAAGCGCTGGTCCAAAGCCCTCTCACTCTATTCTGCTGTGTTGTCCCATAACCCCCCCCCCCCCCCCCATAGCAACAAAAGCCACTCCCCCCGTTCCCCCACCACCACCCATAGCAACAAAAGGCATCACTAGTCTCCTGTACAGAACTCTGCCCCAAACTTTTGCCTTTGAGATGGAGTCTTGACACCTGTGGACGACAGTATTGTAAGTGGTACACGCCTAGTCATAGGCTCTCCAAAATCTTTTTACATGATTTGTGTAAACCGTAATGAAAATTTCAACTTCTGAACTGCATAAAACTCAATGCTATCTTGTGTTTTTAAGTTTTGAGTCTAAAGGTGTCTTGTGCTTTGAAGTTTTGAGTCTAAAAAATAAAATACATGGGTATGCATACGGTGTTTAAAAAGTACATTTCTCTTAGACTTTTCTCCTATGTTGCTTACAGGAGGTAACAAGAATCTGACAAGTTTTAGACTAGTCATCTGCTCGTGGAGTATTCAGTGTTTTCTTCTTTACAAAAGTACTCCCAGGAAAGAATCTGAGCAAACATGCAGGCTGGATTCTTAAAGAAAAGCCTGAGAGTCTACCATGAGGATATGGACTATTCAAAGTTTGCTTGATCTGTCAGATTTTATATGTTATTGTAACAGGGACATAGGAAGGAAAAAATGATAGTGCATTTTACTGTGGAACAAATGTACATTTTATGCAGATGCTTACACATGCATTTTACTTTTTTTGCAGTGGTCCTTTTAAATATCTAGTCTCTCCTTACTGCATTGCAGGGATTCACATTCTTAGTTGTAAATGGAAAATATTAATAGTTGGCTGAAGGAGAGTTGAAGGAAGCTTTTTGTTTTGGAATAGTAGCAGGCTGGTATTACAAGCAAATCCCATAAATATGAAGCACTAGAACAGCCTTTCTCAACCTTTGTTACCCTGGAGGAACCCTGCAAATCCCTTTTGGATCTTAAGGAACACCTGCAAACAATTTTTTTGATCGTGAGGAACCCCTGCATTTATTTTGCAGGAGGCGTGGTCTTTAAAACTATGAGGCAGTTTATTTCACTACCCCCTATTACACTGTCTTCTTATCTTAGTGCTTTTTATTAATGTGCTAATTTTTATTCTGACCCCCAATTTAGTGCTTTTTTTTACAGTACCCCCTATTATAATGTGCGCTATTATACTTCCCCCACGATGGGGGAAAATGCCAAGGAACCCCTGCAGAGTACTCAAGGAACCCTGGTTGACAAAGCGTGCACTAGAAGCTAAATAGTGAGAAGAATGAAATACACGCCAAAAGTGAAAATGTATCAGTGTATTTTATTTCATTTTTTAACTTGTGTGGGTTCTGCTGGTGACACGTTCTCTTTCTTTTCCAGGATTCCCTTCACCCAGTGGATAACATCCGAGGGATGAGGCACCATGGGCTGGTGCAGAGGTACTCAAGGAACCGGTTGCAATCACCTCATCACAGACCTGTGGAGAAGCATGCACGTCAGATATCCTTTATGGCTGCTGATTAGTCTGAGAGAAAGCTGGCCTCTGTGCCTGTGTTCCTGCAGGGGCTGGATACTTATAAACAATGAAATCTTGTCTGGGTTCCAGCTCATTACAATTATTCTTCCAGCAACAAGCGCTTATCCCATTAGGACATGGTTTGAAACTTGTTGTTTTTCTTTATTTTGTAACCGTATTACGCCATTTTGCTTGCCAGTTATTTCTGTATGCTTTTATGTCCTTTTTTTTTTTTTCTCTCTGCACTCTTCACGGTCTTGCATTGTATTTGTTTACTCAGCAAGTACAGTGAAGAGAACAGAACAGAGACCTCACTTAAAGGTGCAACGTAGTGACCTATAGTAGGATGGAGTAAATTATTCAGGATCCCCACTTTTACGTATCCTGGTTTCACCATCTGAAATACTATATATATATATATATATATATATATATATATATATATATATATATATATATATATATATATATATATATATATATATATATATATATATATATATATATATATATATATATATATATATATATATATATATATATATATATATGTATATATATGTATATATATATATATATATATATATTCCTATAGAAGTCGCCACCTGTATGTAAATCAGGTTGAAGAAAAGGTGTTGCAAGATTTTTATAATAGGCAGTTGCTGACTACCGTAAATAATAAAGTAATATTGTAAAAAACAAGCAATTTTATTATTTTTAATACAGATCCTCTTTTTAAAGGTAAGAAGGTCCCAGAAAAAAAGTGTTATTTTTTTAGTAAGTTTGCATCAGTTAGCACTGCACAAAGTTTTTTTTGTGCATTGCAGATATGCATTTTTTTGAATGACTGGTTATCTGGGTCTAGTAGGTTTATTAGGATGGCAAGCAGTTTTATTGGACTTACCATGTTTTTTCTTCAAACTCCTCCTCTTGGTTATCTTTACCCACTTGTGGTATTCAGGTAGGAGCTGGGAGGAAGCACAGCTAGTCTTTCTCTGAGAGTGCAGATCTGCCCATGCTCACCTTGTCCCTCTGCTGAGAGAGTAGCCATTTGTAGCCAATGCTATAGCTCACAAGAGTCTTATCTCCCTGTCCTTGTTCAATGAATGAAAAAGCTCAATGCCTGGTACACACCATGCAATTTCCGATCAGATAGATGGGTCGATAATTTCTGGCCGATCCAATTGGATTTCCAATTGTTTTTCTGATCGATTTTCTGACCACTTCTTTGCAAATTGATCAGAAATCAGATCGGACCTGTATTTGACCAATCTATCTGACGGGAAATTGCATGGTGTGTACAGACTTAAAAGCTTTTATTCCCTACCATTCTGGGCATACGTATGAAATCGCCGTTGGGAGTCTTGAGCGCAGGATACAGCTGGTATATGGCTTATCCTGCTGCTGCACAAGTCCTGGCGACGTTAATTACTATTCCCCCTCCAGGTCCACGTGGATGGTAGGGAATGATGTAATTCGGTTTCCAGCTTTTGCTGGAGGCCGAATTACAGTGTTCTAAAAATAACTTCAGCTAGTCTTCTGACTGCTCCAAAGTTGCTCACTGTACGCCTTCTTACTACGGCCTATGGTGGCGCCGGCTACGCCCAATTCTCCTGCGCTGTTATTACAGCGCTCACACTCTGGGGAGGGTATAGGAAGGGATAAGTGCTTTATTACTCACTGGTTAGGATGGAACTGGGCAGGAAGCTGAGGAGACTCCTATCAGGTGGCCACTGATGAGCCCATTAAAACTTTGAGCTATGAAAATCATTGTGAGCTCTCCATATTGGGGAATCCTTTCCCGTCCCGTTTTCCTGCTGAAAGCTTGCAGTAGTATTAAGGGCTGCATCACATGATTGACAGGTTGCCATTGTTCCTGTGTGGAGTTTTTAGAGTTGCTGCACTTTTTCTACATACTATTTTTATTTATCCAGAGGTATTGTAGCGCAGTGCTGTGAACACACTTATCAGGTGTCATACTTTGTTACATGAACTTGTAGGTATTTAGACTATTTATCAGACCCTTCAAGACAGAATAGTTTACAAAACATTCTAGAGATGGAAACAAGACCGGCTTTGCTCCCATTTTTTTTTTCACAAGGTTTGTACTGCTGTTAACTCAAAACTAAATGAATCATCTCATTTCCTGGGAATTATTTTGGATTTCTTTAAATGACTGGGATTTTTTTTATTCTTTTATTGGCTGGATCAGAGATTTTAAAACCTGGATTTTAAAACCTGGATTTTAAAACCGTGTTTTAACTGGTAACCTCTCATTTTCTGCTATTTCTGTGTGTTAGAACTTGCAGCTCTCCAATGAGGCCTACTGTTTGCTTGGTAAATAGGTCTGGCTTACAGTTCTTATTCAGACCTGTTTAGTGGAGGGCTGCAATTGCTTGATATAGAGTGGCAATAAAATTAGAGGTAAGGCGGTGAAATGAATTCGTCAGACTGAATGGCGCATGGAAGGATCAACCTCTTGTGATGTGGCTCCTGGTTTCAGCTGGTAAAAAATAAATGCACAGGGAGCTGATAGAACCACTGAGAGCTTTCCTAGAAAGGACAGTATTCATGACAGTGTGGCAGTCTTTATATTCCACGGCTGCAGTTGCTGGTGGGTGGGATCTTTTGCATTTTTGATCTAGGTCTAGGGTTTATTTTTGTGTATATACAGTAATACCTTGGTTGGCACTTATTCATTTCAAACTTATTTACCAGTATATGAAGTCTTATACTGCATTGTAAGAGCCACTGATATGGTATTTTCCCTGTCAGAATTTGTGAATTGGTAGTATAAACTCAAGTTGAAAGATTAATTACAATTGACAGTGCATTCATAATTATTATTCTCTTGCACTGGTTGATCTTTACTAGGATAATAGGGTGGTCCTTCATTAATTTTAAGTGTAGTGAATCTGAGTTCCATAGATCTGCATTATGCATGTGATGAATGTAAAAGGATATCCTCCTGTTAGTCACTTTAGCATTGGTATGACTTGTCTGTGTGAGAGCTTAACCACTTCGCAGCCAGACCTTGTTTCCCACTTATGGACCAGAGCAGTTTTGACAGTTTAGCTATGTCCTTATTTAATCAGAAATAAGTTTATACCTACTTATGACACAGAAATAAATATATAGTTTTTTTTTTTCAAGACAAACTAGGCTTTCATTGTATGCCATTTTTCTCTCGAACAATTTTGATTTCTATGATTTTTAATGGGAAAACAAGGAAAAAAAACATTGAAAAAACACATTTCCCATTTCCCATCCCCATTTTCAGTTTAAAAATGAAAAGTGCTACTGTAGATAAAAAACACATTTGTTTGGCTATTCTTACCGCTTTTCACAAAATTTAGATTATGTTCCTGTCACAATTTATGGTGAAGATATTTGATTCTGAGTAATGCATCAGAGTGTAGTTTTCACTATGAACTGAGAAAATAAAAGTATGTTTAATGGTAAACAATCAATCTCATTAGCTCAGGAAACATCTATTCCCGTTCACCAATTAGTGCTGCATCAGATAGATAGTGCCAGAAATGTGCACAGGAGCAAGTCCAATCCTGCACAGCACTGCTTCTGCTACAAGACGTATATCTACTGACTCGTGGCTTAGATGAAGTCACAGAGGACATGTAGATATACTGTAGTGGTGGATAATGTGGTTAATGATTGGCAAACACTTAAGGAACTGAAGTGAGAAGGATATGGAGGCTGCCATATTTATTTACTATTAAACAATACCAGTTGCCTGGCAGCCCTGCGGATCTATTTGTCTGCAGTAGAGTCTCAATAACACCAGACACGAGCATGCCGCTAATCTTATCAGCTCTCACAATAATGGAGGTCCTTCTGCTCATGCGCGGACCTTCCCATTTGACATCACTCAGTCAGACTGAGCAGAGTACCGGGGGTTGATTGCTGCTAAACAGAGGATTGCGTGAGTACTGCGGGAGTACGACGAGGGGGGCATCCATGCTTATGGGGCTGGAGGAAGCCCCTGGTAAGTAAAAAAAAAAAAAAAAAAAAAAAAAAAAAAAAAAAAATACACCTAGTCTCTGGTCACTTTTAAAGAGGCACTGAAGTGACATAGTAGGATGCAGTAAGTATTTCAGCATACCCACTGTAAAGGTAATTTTCCTGGTTTTCAGCATTAGAAGCATTTTCTATATCTGTACATTGGTGTGTTACGTCGTCCCAGTGATGTTTAGCCTAGGCTGATTAGCTATGTGGTATTCAGGACTAAAGATATCGCCACATTTGGTAAATGTTGTTTAGAATGTAAATTGGGGAGGTAAGATTTTATAGCGGGCAAATACAAATAATTCCTAAATGAATATTGTAAAAGAGAAACCATTTTATTTATTAAGTAATGTTCACTATAGTTCCTCTTTAAGGCCTCTTGCACACTGCATGCAATTCTAATTCTGCTTTTTAATCGGTTTTTACCTCCGATTCCGATTTTTAATCTTTACTGCATGTTGCATTTTTTTTATCCGTTTTTTGTGTTGAATGTATTCAGGGAAAATCGGAAACTGAATCGGAATCAGAAAACTGATTTGCAGTGTGCAGGGAGCCTTAGGGCCTGTTCAGACTGTCAGCGTATGAAGAACGCGTATAAAATCAAAGAAACGCAAGTTGAAAAACGCATGCGTTCGAATGCGTTTTCTATTGCGTTTTGCACACACACGTGACCCAGGGGGGGGAAAAAAGAATTATGGGAACCGCAGAGGAAAACGTACGCTTAAAACGCAATAGTACGCTTTTTGATACGCGTCCATAGACTTTCATTGCGTCTGTTTCTATGCGTGACGCACAGAACTGCATGCAGCAATGCGGATAAGAAACGTATGCGTCTCATACGCATACATGTGAACTAGCCCATTCAAAAGCATTAGGAGCAGTTTCTATGTGTTTTTGGTACCCGTGCGCGTTCCCTGAAAACGGCTAGGAACGCGCATAATTGAACAGGCCCTAAGTCTGTTTTCCCATGAACTTTACTTTGAATGGGCATGATTCACAAAGCTTTTTCACCTGTCTGTTACATTTTTTCTTTAAGCTTCCAAAGAGAAATCACAGGCCCGGATTTACATCACAGGAGCTGATAGGCACAGAGGTTCTGGCACCCTAAACTTTACCCTCCACGAACCTACAAACTCCCACCAAACTGCACCACAAGAGAGCTGGCTGTTCCAGTTGCCACCTCTCCCTTATTCGCATAGGTAGACAAAGGTGCTGCTTAGTATTAGGTAGTCAGAGCTATGCTCAGTATTAACTAGCTAGAGGTGCCCCCGACTGAAGGTAGATCTGGTCAGTAGGATGCCGAGACCTGGGTGAGTAACCTCTTATTTACACTCTGCTCAGGACTTGGGGAGGGGAGTGAGCCGCCTTTCCATCATCAGGCGCCTGTAGGCACGTGCCTTATTGTGAAACCGTGCCCTGAGCAAACATATAATTAAGGTAAGAAAAGTAATTTTCAAATGAAGTTAATCAGGAACAACTTACTTTGAGTGATTATTTTGCTTGTAAATGTGCTGAAAGGTTATTTTTTCTCAAATAGGTGATAAATGAGTCATTTATGAGAAGTTTTGTGAATAGAGCCTAATGTGATCGGCATACTGAGGAAATGGATGGTACCTGGCTTGGGTAGGACTACAGATGTAAAACATGTCAGTGTGATCTCTGTTTTATTCTCTGACATGGCCTTGTTCTAAATTATGTCAAGGTATACTTTAGCAAGAAAAGAGAAAGTCATCAGAAAGCCGCACCAGTTCACTAAATTCACTAATATTTTTACTTAAAGGGAATGTCCGAGCAGCCCCAAAAAAATGCCACCTACTTACCCGGAGCTTCCTCCAGCCCCTAGCAGCCGCTATTAGTGTTGGGCGAACAGTGTTCGCCACTGTTCGGGTTCTGCAGAACATCACCCTGTTCGGGTGATGTTCGAGTTCGGCCGAACACCTGATGGTGTTCGGCCTTTTAAGTTCGGGTTCGCCCGAACTACTGAATGGCCGCCGAACTGGGCCCCTGTTCGGCCGAACAGGCCGCAATACGGCCCCCCTATGGGGTCGCAGGCATAAGGGGGGAGCATGCCCCGATCGCGGGGGGGGGGGGTCGGAAATTCCCCCCACCCCCTCCGCTAGCGCTCCCCCCTCTGCCCGCTTCCCCATAAAAAAAGTTTAAGGCAAGTTAAATAGTACTTGGTGGCTGGCCTGGCACTGGCAGTGGAGTGAGGAGGAGGAGGAGTCCGAGTAGCAGAGTGACGCGTTGAGGCCGGGCAGCAGGCGGGTCAGCGGTAGTACCCCTGTGGTACTTCCGCCCTTTCTCTGACCTCACATCCTCTGCATACGAGGGTACGCGTCATCACCTAGAGGACGTGAGGTCAGAGAAAGGGCGGAAGTACCACAAGGGTACTTCCGCTGAACCGCCCGCTGCCCGGCCTCAACGCGTCACTCTGCTACTCGGACTCCTCCTCCTCCTCACTCCACTGCCAGTGCCAGGCCAGCCACCAAGTACTATTTAACTTGCCTTAAACTTTTTTTATGGGGAAGCGGGCAGAGGTGGGAGCGCTAGCGGAGGGGGTGGGGGGAATTTCCGACCCCCCCCCCCCCCCCCCCCGCGATCGGGGCATGCTCCCCCCTTATGCCTGCGACCCCATAGGGCCCCCAAAATGGGCATGTTCGGGGGTCCCATTGACTTCCATTGAGTTCGGCGTTCGGGCCGAACATGCCGAACATCTGGCCCATGTTCGGCCTGTTCGGCCCGAACATCCAGGTGTTCGCCCAACACTAGCCGCTATGTCCCTCGCCGCAGCTCTGCTCTCAGCCGCTTGCTCCCAGTCCCCGACGGTGCCGAGGCCGACCTCGCCATGTCGCACCTTTACTGCGCCTGCTCGAGCACGTGGAGTGTACTGCGCAAGCGAAGAACTAATGCGCCTGTGCAATACACTCCACACCACGTGCAAGTTTCATTTAAAACATTTATTCTCCTTCAGGCATATTTACAGATGTCAGCTGAAGATGTTAGTTTTACCTGAAGAAGTGGACTAGATCCCTGAAAGCTTGCATAATTTAACTTTATCAGCCATTAAAAGGTACTACTTTTACAAAAAAAAAATGTTTGTTGTTGTACCTACATAAATCGCTTGGCTAACAAGGTACAGAATCTCTTTTGTAAAACCAGGGCTGTTGAGTTGGTACACAAATCATCTGACTGCAACTCCTCCGTTTATGAAATCTCAGACTCCAGGTACCCAAAATAGCTCTGACTCCTCTATTCTGATTCCTTAAAGAGAACCAGAGATGAAGCACCCTCATGTATTTTATTACATTTATCAGTGGGAACATGACAGTAAACACCTACCCTGCTTTTAGTTTCATTGTTATCTGCTTAATTAGTCTATTAGCAACTGTGATAAGAATCCACCGACAATTCAGTCGAGGTTTGACCTGGAATCATTATAGCTGAGTCACTCTTCTGTGAAGTCCTTTCAAGCCCAAGCCTTCCCCCTCCTGGCTTAGATCTTCTGCTTTGCATACTGAGAGCTGTGATGACATGGGAGGGGGCTGCTCCTGAGAGAGAAGCTCTGTGGCTGTAATATGATCCCTGTGTGCTCTGTGTGCACTAGATTCTCATAGGAATGAAAATGCAGTTATTATCAGTGACACTTCCTACAGGCAGATCATACCAATATGAAAGCACATAGATGAAAGGCTGCATTTAGCCTAGATAGCAGCCTAGTCTCATATAGCCTAGACAGCACATCCAGAACACCTCATAACCTGGAAGCAGAAGTGATATGAGCCGGCGGCCATATTTGATTTTTCCTGGAGCAATAATGGATAAAAAACACTAAAAAAGGCACACCAGAGCGGCAAAATTATCAGGTAGAGCATTTATTCTTTACAAGCTATCAACTGATATGTTTATTTTGTGTGAAACGTTCATCTCTGGTTCCCTTTAAGGTGGCCACTAACGGTCCAATTTCTAGCGAAAAATCGTTCGAGCGATCAGAAATTCTGATCGGACGAAAAATCGTTCACTACACCATCAACTTACCGATCATTGCTTCCTATCTATCACGACCGCCAAGAAAATCCAAATTTCCGTTCGACAAAAATTAATTCGGGCGACATTTTCTTTCACTCGTTCATAATCGATTGTGTCCACCAATGGAGATTTACAACCAATCCGATCAGAATTTGATCGTTCGAACGATTTTTCGCTACAAATTGGACCATTAGTGGCCAGCTTTAGTCTAATACTTACCAGGGCTGTGGAGTCGGTACAAAAATCATCCAACTCCGACTCCTCAGTGTATGAAACCACTAAACAAAATTACCCTAACTCCGAAATATGCATTTCTATTACCTTTTTTCTGGGAAAATGTAAATGTATACACAACAAATAAGAAACGCAAGAAAAATGTAAAGAAATAGTTTCAGTGTAAACTGAAAAAAAATGCACTGCATTTGTGTTTTGCTGCTGTGAAAGCGTTCTAAATGGCATTTACGGAGGCCTCTGCTGCGGGCTGGGTGGTCTCCTGGTGTTGCTAGGGATAAAAGGTTCCACATGTATCTTGGATGGGACATCCACTCCAATAGGGACAGTGGTGGAAATGCCTGTAGTAAAAATTACGTTTTGGTAATTGGTGCAGCCTTTAAAGGTTTCTTTTTTTCTTTTCTTGGGGATGGTATTGGATATTGTTACCTGGCCGGAAAATTTCTGGAAGTAGGTGTGGATGATTTGTTTCTGGCTATTGGCATACTGTGAACTGTTTCCTTGTGTGCTGGAAACTAAATTGCTATGCGATGAGGCTTTCATGGAAGAAACCATTTCACGACTACCATTAGAACACCAAGGGGCGACTGGTTCACCACAGTAAAGTGCCACCAAATGGGATGCATAGCAGCTCCTCCACAGCCCATCACCCATCACTGAGGCTGCAGCGTAATCACGCAGGATTTCATCTCTCCTTCAAGAGGAATCTCACATGACTACGTTGTGGCCACAGAGCTGAGGGCTGGCTACAGAGCTTGAGGCTGGGCTGTGGAGGAGGTAACCCAGCCTCCAGAAAAAACGCCACGATGTTTAGCATAATAGAGGGCCTTGGCCTTATATGATGTACCGTGGGCCGGGGGGGGAGGGTGAGTAAAGATACCGTAATTGCGGCTTTTGTAATTCATAAGAATATATAAATGTAGTGTCCCTGACACTATCTTTAACTTACACTGAAGGGGTGCTTTAACAGCAGTATCCTGTCAATTACATTTGATCCTCCTCCACCTCTCACCTTCTGTTGTAATTTTTTTTTTTTTAATCTCAGAATGCAGAGGCAGAAAAAGAGGGTCATATTGTCATATTTAAATTTGTTATTTCCAGACATTGCAGAGACAAAGATGGCAACCCCTATGGGGCAGGAACAAAAGATTGCCATTTAACCTTGCTGGCCTGAGAGGAGTAAAACCTTGTCATTTAGTTAATATAATGTGAAATAAATTAGATCAATTTTATGGTGCCCATACATGGTTCAATTTTTTTTTCTTTTGATTAGATAATTGTGTTCATTTTTTCTGTTAGATTAAAGCAGATCCGAGATGAAAAACTAACTATAACAAGTAACTTGTCTATATATCTTATCTAAAGTTTAGATAGTTTACACAGCGTATCTAGCTGCAAACAGCTTAAATAGAAAAATTATTATTTCTTCCTGTGATACAATGACAGCAGCCATGTTGTTTGTAAACCTTACACAGAGGCAGGCTTATCTGTATCTTAAGCACTCAGCCTGTGAAAAAAACCTAATCCCCCCCCCCCTCCTCCCTCCTCCCCTCTGCCTCCGAAATCAATGGCTAGTAACACCTCCTCCTGCCCAGACTGAGCTCCCATGAGCCCTTGCTACTGCCAAGGCTCTCTGAAAACCTGTGGGCGTGGGTTTTTTTTTTTAGTTTATAGGGAATTAGAGTATTAAAACAAACAAGTATTTGGCTTGAGGAATGCCCTATAAACAATAGGAAAGGAACACAATTATGCCATGAGTAAAAGTTCACCTCGGATCCACTTTATAATATAAAGATTTTTTCAATATATCCGCTTTGATTTTTATTGAAAAAATTGGATAATCCATTCCCTTTTTTTTTTTTTTTTTTTTTTTTTTTTTTTTTTTTGATCGAAAAAAAGATATTTTAAACTTTCATTTGATTGTTTTGGTCGAGTAAACTGGAAAATTTAACGTTTTTATTGTACCATCTATGGGCACCTTAAAGGACTACTGAAGAGAGTGGTATATGGAGGCTGCCATATTTATTTCCTTTTAAAGGGAACCCGTACTGAGTAAAATTATTTAAAATAAGCACATGAGGTAACTTCAAATGAACATTACATAATTACCTTGCCATCAGTTCCTCTCAGAAGCTCACTATTTTCTTCTGACAATGATCACTTCCAGTTCTGACAACATTTTGTCAGAACTGAAATATACCAGTTGCTGTCAGTTATATATCAGTTGCTTTCAGTTACAGCTGAGAGGAGAACTGATGTGTCCATGCTCCCCTATGGCTCAAGTGGTTGATACTACAGTTTTTAACTGTGCGCTGAGCAGAAAGCTGTTATGGTGTAATGGCCATTTTCAAAATGGAGGACTGAGAATTCCATTGATCACAGTGGACAAACAGGAAAGGAGAAAGAGATTGATAAGTAGACTACACAGGAGGTAAGTATACCTTGTGTATGTTTATTTTGACTTTTAATTTTCAATTCAGGTTTTCTTTAAGCACTACCAGTTGCCTGGCAGCCCTGCTGACCCTCTGCCTCTGAATTCTTTCAATCATAGACCCTGAACAAGCATGCAGTAGATCAGGTGTTACTGACATTGTCAGATCCGACAAGATTAGCTGCATGCTTGTTTCTGGAGTTATTCCGACACTTTTGCAGCCAAGCAGACCAGCAGGGCGGCCAGGCAACTAGTATTGTTTAAAAGGAAATAAACATGACAGCCTCTAAAGTCTTCTCACTTAAGTTGTCCTTTAAGGCTACTTACACACTAAGACGTTGCGTTAGGTGCTACGTTAAGGTCGCATAACGTGCACCTAACGCAACGCATAGTGTGGTTGTAGCTGGACGTTACATTGAGCCGCGTTGAGCGGCTCTTCACACGTCCTGTGATGCCGTGATGCGTACTCTTGGATGCATGCGGCATCACGTGGTCCCGCCGGCCAATCGCCGCACAGAGCGGCGCTCCAGGAAGTAAACACTGCACATCACACCGTGCAGTGAATATTAATTAGCCATGTGCCTGGCCGAGGAGGAGGAGGGGGAGTCGTCCTCCAATACTACTGAGCATGTGCAAACAGTCTAACGCGGCTTAGCCACGTAGAACGGTATACAGAGGCGCCAGAGTAGAGTAAAACGTTTTAAAAACCGTTTAAAAGCAGAGGGGGATGTTAGGGTGGACTTCCCTCCCTCTTACAAAAAAGAAAACTCACTCGAGTCTCGATAAAACAGAATTAACAAATAATTTATTCAACTCCACAAATGCAGCGCGTTTCGCGGGCGTGACCCTGCTTCCTCAGGCAAAAATGGGTGCCTGAGGAAGCGGGGTCACGCCCGCGAAACGCGTTGCATTTGTGGAGTTGAATAAATTATTTGTTAATTCTGTTTTATCGAGACTCGAGTGAGTTTTCTTTTTTGTAAGAGGGAGGGAAGTCCACCCTAACATCCCCCTCTGCTTTTAAACTGTTTTTAAAACGTTTTACTCTACTCTGGCGCCTCTGTATACTGAGTTTTTGCTGATCTAGTCCACCCTGGGTGGAGGGGTGCATCCCCATCTACTATCTACAGAGAGCGACCTCTTAACCTGAGTGGGGTCAGGTCCTAATGCTCCCCACCTGCATTTAAAGTGGTTGCCTATGGGTAACCTGTGTTTGTGAGTATATACACATAAAATTGTATTGAACTCTTCATTTTACCTGACAATACTGCACCATATTGGGCTCTCTATTCTCTTCTTGTTTTTAAGCATAGCCACGTAGAACGCACAGCATGCAGCACTTTAAAATAACTTGAAGCGTTACAATGTAACGCAACGTGGGCACTGTGAACAGCCCATTGATTTTTCATTACTGTGCGGTGGGCTGCGTACAGGCTGCACTAATGTGCGCCTGTAACGTCTCACTGTGAAAGCAGCCTAAAGGGGCACTACAGCGAAAAACTGTAAAATATGCGCAAACATATACAAATAAGAAGTACATTTTTTCCAGAGTAAAATGAGCCATGAATTACTTTTCTCCTATGTTGCTATCACTTACAGTAGGTGGTAGAAATCTGACAGAAGCGACAGGTTTTGGACTAGTCCATCTCTTTATAGGGGATTCTCAGGGATATATTTATTTTCAAAAGCACTTAGTGAATGGCAGTTGCTCTGTCCAACTGCCAAAAAACTGTGTAGGGAGCAGGGAAGCTGGCCAGCATCATTGTTTAAGTCCTTTTTCGGGAATATCTTTATAAAGAATAAAAGCCTTGCTGAGAATCCCCTATGAAAAGATGGACTAGTCCAAAACCTGCCTACTGTAAGTGACAGCATTATAGGAGAAAAGTAATTTATGGCTCATTTTACTCTGTAACAAAAATGTACTTCTTATTTGTATATGTTTGCGCATATTTTACATTTTACAGTTTTTCGCTGTAGTGCCCCTTTAAGGAAGATTTTGTTCAGGTTGTTTTAAAGACTTAATTTAGCAGCCACTTTTCCCATGAAAATCTTGCTGGTCCACTTTAAGGGGTGCTATGAGGTCTCCACGTGTGTAGGCTGTAATCCTGGTCTTCCAGCTGCTGGCGTCTGCCTCTTCCCAGGCACGCCATGTTGGCAAAGATGGAAGTTGAGGTTCTGTGCCCTGCTGCGTTCTCTCCTCAGTACAGCATTCAGGTCAATGAGTTCTGCAGGGCTGTTTGTTTCCTAAACACTAGGCATTGTGTGCATTGCAGAGCTTAAATCATGTTCAGACCATGGTGAGAGCTGAATGCTTTGAAGTTGATGTCGGCATTCGGCAGCCCTCGGAATGCTGTATGTCAAGCAGGTACAACCACTACCTTAATAAGGGAAAGGTTCTGGGGAACTTCCTTGCTCTAGGGAAAGTAATCTATTTGGTTTCTGTACAGACGAGTTAAACCCGTTCGTCGATGTCTCGAATTTAAGCATGAAATCTGCATTCACAAATTCTACATTCATCTGTTGTATAGAGACTAATGTCTGAGACCAAAAATGTGCTTCTTCTTGAACTGTCAGCGACAGGCTGCTTGCTTGTGTACAGCCTTGTACATCACTAGTTCTTGAATGTTCTTGGAGACAAAACACAATCTGCAGCCTGTGTTGACATAGCAATGAGTGGGAGTGTGTTTTTTTTCTTTTTCTGAAAAGATGAAATATGGATTGCCAAAGACACTCCTTGTTTGTACAACTAGTCTAATCCCTGCACCGCAGCTGGAGTCCTTAGTGGGAATGCACTCGCTTTAGTAAACTCTTCCTTCCTGCCTGTTTTACAATGTGTTTGTTGGTTCTTTACAAGTAACCTCTTCCGTGCTGGCAGCCTGGAGATTGTAAAACCACAATATGTGCTGGATGTTCAAATATGTTAACTGGGAGCTGATTGAGGAAGAAATTGAATAGCATCCAGTAGAGAATTATTTTCTACGCTATTGCAACACCACACAACTTTGAGGAACAGTTGATAGACGAACGTGTGTCACAGATATCTACGTAGCTACTATCTTTAAGGGAACCTGGAGTGAGAGACATATGGAGGCTTCCATATTTATTTCCTTTTACATACGTTTAATACTAGTTGTGTGTTTAATACTAGTTCCCTTTTAATACTAGTTGTCTGCAGGGTTGAGGTGTCTGAACAGTTTTGGGTACCCGGGGTCGGTGGTTTCATAAACTGAGTCAGATGATTTTTATACTAACTCCCCAGCTCTGGCAAGTATTAGCCTAAGGATCCGAGGAGTCGGAGCAATTTTGGGTACCTGGAGTCAGTCTGTGGTTTCATAAACTGAGGAGTCGGGTGATATTTGTACTGACCCTACAGCCCTAGTTGCCTGGCTATCCTGCTGATCTCCTGCCTAAAAGTAAAAGGTGCACCACAAAGTAGAAGTGGTGTGACCCCAGCCCCTGTGTCCCTGGGGTGCACAAAGTCCACAATCCAAAGATGGGTCGGCACCACCAAAATATAAGGACAAACACTGTTTGTCCTTCCCCATTCAGCATTAAAAATGCTTCTCATAACTATATTTTGCTGTATATTGGTATGTAACCCCGACCTCTCATAGATGTTTAGCCTAGCCTTCATGTCATTCAACCTTCTGTCCCAGAGCACTCTGAGACCATGTGAGGTTCCTGCTCACTACACAGATTAGGAAAGGGGGGGGGAGGGAAGGGGGGAAAGGTGCGTGTGCGCACGCGCAGGGATGCACCCACAGGGCTCTTTCACACTAGACCCCGTTTTCTGCGGTTTAACGCAAGTCGAAACTTTCATTTTACCTTTAACACCCGATGCTGCTATTCGATGCGTTTCGGTTCGACGCACCTGAATGTTTCTTTTTTGGGGTCACTCCGCTAGGTAATGTTGCATGAAAGGGGTCTCTGAATCTGGTCATAGAGCTGATGGTATAGCCTGGTATAGATGGTGGCCCAGCAATCTCCTAAGACTGGCCTGTCCTCAGTAGACTGATACACACAGAGCAGTAACTGAAGTCTCTGCCTACCGGCTTTGTTTCACGTGACAAACTTTGACCAAAAGTGTGCCGGTGCAGCACTGAATGGATTTTCTCTATTCACTGCCTGGTGACGTTTCCATAGAAATATGTCACTAACACAACGCTCAGCCAAAAGAATTTGTTCCAGCCAAGAAACATGAACAAGCAAACAAAAGATGGTCAGCCAAAATAACAAATAGAGGCTGTTTTGTCCTAATCATGTATTGTCTTTGCATACTTTAGTCTTACAAGAACAAAATGACCAGTCTTAGCGAATTGTAACTAAACCTAAACCCTGTTTTTGACTTATCCTTGCTGAACTGCACCAAAAGGTATTGCTTCATTATAGTGAATATGCAGATCATTCCTTTATGTCCCTAAAAAGTCACATTCATGATTAACCCTTAGTGTCCAGCATGCCTATAGAGTTACAATTCTACAGAGCCATATAATCCAACCTGCATACATGCTGCTTTATCCTTGTGCAAGTTATGAATTAGCATGGCTCCATCTCTTAAAATGGCTTTTAACCCACATTTATTATTGTAATAAAATCATTCTTCTGTCACATCTGTGTTAGCATATGTTATTTTCTAGCTTACCACAAGATGGCATTGGTTGCTCACGTTTATTACTGGTTATTTATCGATCACATTTGGTCTGTAAACTTTTTTTTTTTTTTTTCTTTTTCAGGTAAAAATACATTTTTAAATGTAAACATTACTGATTTTTGGTTAAGGCATTAACCACTTTACCCCCGCGCGTACGTATTTCTCCGCCCCTTTTTCCATCCTTTAACAACCAGGGACGGAGAAATACGTACTTTCCGCGTTCCCGACGCTGCCCGCGCTCCCGCTCGTAAACACGCCGCCCGCCGCTAGTAAACATGCCGCCGCCCGCTCGCCCAGAGATCAATGAACGGGAAAATCCATTCCCGTTCGTTGATCTAAGCCCCACAATGATCCGCTGCTCTCCTATGGGCAGCGCGATCATTGTGAGAAAAAACTCACGTGTCCAGCCTCCTTATACTTCCTCCAAGCTTCCGGAAGGAAGCTTGGAGGTCGCTTTAAAACAAAAAGTTACTGTGGCCATCTTGTGGCCAAATAGTAAACTACACCCTACACATTTTTCACATACAAATAAATGACTTTTACACATAAAATTAACTCATTACCTCCCACACTCCCCATTTTTTTTTTTTTTTTTGTAATTAAAAAAAATTAAAAAAATTTACAATTAAAAAAAAATACATAAATAGTTACCTTAGGGACTGAACTTTTTAAATATTTATGTCAAGAGGGTATAACACTGTTACTTTATAAACTATGGGCTTGTAATTAGGGATGGACGCAAAAATGAAAAAAATGCACCTTTATTTCCGAATAAAATATTGGCGCCAAACATTGTGATAGGGACATAATTTAAATGGTTTTATAACCGGGACAAAAGGGCAAATACATTTCATGGGTTTTAATTACAGTAGCATGCATTATTTAAAAACTATAATGGCCGAAAACTGAAAAATAATTATTTTTTTCCCCACATTTTTCCTATTTTCCCATTAAAACACATTTAGAAAAAAATAATTCTTGGCATAATGTCCCACCTAAAGAAAGCCTAATTGGTGGCGGAAAAAACAAGATATAGTTCATTTCATTGCGATAAGTAATGATCAAGTTATAGGGGAATGAATGGAAGGAGCGCTGAAAGGTGAAAATTGCTCTGGTGCTCAGGGGGTAAAACCCCTCAGTGGTGAAGTGGTTAATCGATATGGATATTTGTTTTTGTTTTCACTACAGCGTGCCAGCTCCGATTGCAGCTGGCAGGCTGATTATGGATCCCCGCTCTGTCTTCTAGCAGGGAACATGTGCGCGTTAAGTGGTCCTGGCGGCACCACATGCCCATCAGCGTGAGGCGGTTGGGAGGTGGTTAAGAAAAACATACAGTAGGTGTTTTCTTTCACTTAAAGGCTGGGAGCACACTTGTCTGTCAGTTTTCAGTGTGCACTTTTCTGCACACCATGTGTGTTTATATGTTGAAATAGTGTTTATTTTGTTCACAACAATTAATTTAATTCATAGGAAAATGTTTTTTTGTTTTGTACATGTGAAAAACACAATGAGAACCCGAGGTGGGGTTCTGACAATGCTATCCGCTTACAGAGGCTGGGTCTGCCTATACTGCCCAGCCTCTGTTGCTATCCACATCCCCCTTAAGCCCCCGTGCGCTCTGCTATCCCCCATAAATCACAGCCGCGCTGTCGCAGCGGGCTGTGTTTACCTCTGCACTGTCAGTCTGCTGCTAGGGCATAGCAGAGCGCAGGGGGAACTTAGGGGGGGATGTGGATGGCAACAGAGGCTGGGCTGTATAGGCAGACCCAGCCTCTGTATGCGGATATCATTGTCAGAACCCCACCTCGGGTTCTCTTTAAAGGGAACCAGAGAGAAAGGAAACCTAAAAATAGGAAAAGCTTTTATATATACCTAGGGCTTCCTCCAGCCCCATAAGCCTGGATCGCTCCCACGCCGCTATCCTCCGCTTCCTCTATCTCCGATACCGGGTCCCGTCAATATGCGGCTCCATACCCTTACGCATGCGCCTGCGTAGTATGGAGCCGCATGCGTAAGGATATGGAGGGAGCCCCTGTGATGCGGAAAATTGTCCGCGTGCTTAATCCGACTGGTCGAAAGTACGGGACCCGGTACTGGCGGATACAGGCAGCGGAGGACGGCGGCGTGGGAGCGATCCAAGCTTATGGGGCTGGAGGAAGCCCCAGGTATGTATAAAAGCTTTTCCCCCTCAACATCTCTGGTTCTCTTTAAGGCTGGTTCACACTGAAGGCGCTTTTCTAAGCAAGGGGCATTGATTTGAAAAGCTCCAATTAATGTAATATTTGTTTTGATGTATTTATTTTTACAAAAATCACACATAGGTTTACATGAACAAGCATTTTTTCAAATCTCTGATGCTTAGAGAAGCGCATGCAGTGTGAACTAGCCCATTGATTAACATTGGTTCTCAGTTTTCCTATACAGAAAACGCACATGAAAACAGACAATTGTGCTCTGGCTTTTTTTTGTAAGTGAAGCATCTGCTGCAAATAAAATCATTAAATGTTATTGCTCAATACTGATGTAGTAAATATTTTCCTAATGGCACTGCACTGCTAGTTTGCCACCAGTTTTGACAGTCGCATTTAAAGGGACACTCAAGCAAAACTTTAACTTGGTAATGTAAGGGTGCATACACACATCAGACCATAGTCTTTAGAAAATGAAAGATCACAGACCAATTTTACCCCCTTCCATATAGTATAAGAGCCCTACTCTACACAGTCTATTCTATTAAGCTGAACTCCCCATCAGATGCAATCTTTGCAGGATGCTGCACACAAAGATGCTGTACACATTCAAAAGATCTGTTCCTGCAAAATGCATTCATAGTCTATCTGCAGATCCTCATACACACCTTGTTTAACAGACATTCATCTGCAGATCAGATCCACCAGGACAGATCTTCAGATCTGCAGATGATTGTCTGATCTGCAGATGAATGTCTGTTAAACAAGGTGTGTATGAGGATCTGCAGATAACAGACTATGAATGCATTTTGCAGGAACGGATCTTTTGCAGTAACAGATCTTTTGCAGATACTGATCTGTTGCATGTGTACAGCATCAGTGTGTGCAGCATCTTGCAAAGATTTCTGTCTGATGGGGAGTTCAGCTCCATAGAATAGACTGTGTAGGTATGGCTCTCATACTACATGCAAGGGGGTAAAATTGGTCTGTGATCTTTCATTTTCCAAAGACTATGGTGTGTGTGTGTGTGTGTGTGTGTGTGTGTGTGTGTGTGTGTGTGTGTGTGTGTGTGTGTGTGTGTGTGTGTGTGTGTGTGTGTGTGTGTGTGTGTGTGTGTGTGTGTGTGTGTGTGTGTGTGTGTGTGTGTGTGTGTGTGTGTGTGTGTGTGTGTGTGTGTGTGTGTGTGTGTGTGTGTGTGTGTGTGTGTGTGTGTGTGTGCCTTTCACTAGAGATGGTCAATGAGATGCAAATGGCTCTGAGTTGATGCTGGATAATGCAGATTTTGTATGCAAATCCGATTGGTCCATTTTCAAGCTGCCTCATTGACCATCCCTGTTGCACTGTAAATGACTGCTGGTCTGAGGTGGAGGAGGGTACCTGGTGAATAAAATGTTTGGATTGAGGGAAATTAGTTGCTTGTTGGGGAAAGCTAATTCAAAAATGTATTTGGTTTTTAATGTGCTTTAAAGTATATTGGCCTCCTGAGCTTTCAAATAAAATAAAGAGTGATTGTTCCAAGACACTGGCTCACTTCGGTAATAAAGCCATTAGAGCAGCAATACAGCTACTTTGTAATGGACAGCAGTCATATTTTTACCATTGCTAGTGTATCATAAAGTGGACCTGAACTCAGAACTTCCTCTTTGCGCTAAAAGATAAGCAGCATAATGACCTTTAAAGAAAAACATTTTTTGGTTACATCTGATGCAAATCCTGCAATAAAGCTGCAGTGTTTACTTCCTCCTTTCATGGAAGCTGACCTATTGATAACATCCTGTGTCTACTAATTTGCTCTCTGCCATGGCAGCCAGCTGACACAGCTGAAGGATCAAATTTTGCTTAGTTACCAATGAGGGGGAATTAGACAGATTAAACTCTCGAAATACATACAGGGTGCATTTCTGTTTTCCTTCAGTGCAAGAGTTCAGGTCCACTTTAAAGAAAACCTGAACTGAAAATTAAGTCAAAATAAGCATACACAAGTCATACTTACCTTCCATGTAGTCTACTCCTCAGTGTCTTTCTCCTGTCCTGCATCCTGTTTGTTCACTGTGATCAAGGGAATTTTCCGTCCTCCATTTTGAAAATGGTCATTACCCATAACAGCTTTCTGGTCAGCACACAGTTAAACTGTAACAACGCCCACTTGAGCCATAGGGAAACATGGACATTACCTGGTACATCTGTTTTCTTCTCAGCTATAACTGACAGCAACTGATATTTTACTGACGGCAACTGATATATTTCAGATCTGACAAAATATTGTCAGAACTGGAAGGGATTGTTGTCAGAAGAAAATGGTGAGCTTCTGAGAGGAACTGATGGTAAGGTAACTATGCAATGTTCATTTGAAGTTACCTCATGTGTTTATTTTAAATATTTTTACTCAGTACAGGTTCTCTTTAAGCGAAACATTAGAGATAAGCATTGCAATTTCATAAAGCTAAAAGTATTTACTTGCTTGTGTTTTTGTTTGTTTTTTTGTCCGTGTTTTTTTTTTCTTCTCTTTGTCCCATCTCCAATGTAGCAAACACGTTGCCGTACTCTGCTTTGTGGCCGTCATAATGGTTTTCTTCAAGCCAGGCAGGGACAACGCTGTAACTCTCTGGGAGCGATAAACGAACCAAGGTCTTTCCCATTTCCTTGGCTCTAATGTTACAAGGTTATAGTCCAATTAAGTAGGCCACATGGCGCCAGATGTCCAGAAATGGGAAATGTAGTTTGTAAATATCTATTACATTTGATAAGGCTGGCAGTGGTGTAGCTATTGCAGAAGAGACTACAAGTATTCACAATTTTGTGAAGAGTTTTCACGAGTTAAATTTTAAGTGACATGTTTATTGTTTGGCTTAATTGCTGAAAATCATTCTGAACTCTCCGTTTGTATTTCCCAAGTCACTACAATTCTTGCTTTTGTTCTGCTGTGGTGCTTAGCCCAGATTTAGTTACAGAGAGCAATGAAAGATTAGCTCCCACTGAGTAATGCTTAGGGTTCCTGTCCCAGGCTCGACTCTTGTTGTACTTCAGAAGCAGTCTGGACAGTGCTTGAGGCCTGGTACAGGATGCCAATCAAACCAGAAATCGGTGAACTCAATTGCTGTTACATAATTATGTGCTCTTTTATGTGGATTTTCCTTAACTGCAAATCACTGTGAAAGCTCTCCGTATGGATCTGTTTATCTCTCCCCACCACCTGATAATAGCTGGAGAAGGTAAGAATGACAAGTCTAAAGTTACTACATAGTTTTTCTATCTAGTGTGTGTGTGTATGTATGTATATATGTATGTATATGTGTGTGTATACATATATATATATATATATATATATATATATATATATATATATATATATATATATATATATATATATATATATATATATATATATATATATATATGTATATATATATATATGTATATATATGTATATATGTGTGTATATGTGTATATGTGTATGTGTGTGTATATATATATATATATATATATATATATATATATATATATATATATATATATATATATATATATATATATATATGTGTGTATATGTGTATATGTGTATGTGTGTGTATATATATATATATATATATATATATATATATATATATATATATATATATATATATATATATATATATATATATATATATATATATATATATATATATATATATATATATATATATATATATATATATATATATATATATAATTGATCTAAATGTGTTACTTCTACAAAGTTATTACTGTGTTTCCATTTATGTGCACCTTGGCTATAGCTGGACTGTGGCAGGTGAGTCAGATCAGTTAGTGCATGTGTGTAATGTTCTTATGCAGCAGGGAACAGTGCGAGCGGCAGTTCAAAAAAACAGATCAACATGCAGTGCAGTGATCCCAAAATCATAAACTGAGAATCGGTGTGAAATTTTCTTATCATACTCCTACAATCTGAAGTCTAGAAACCAGCTACTACTAACTGAAGCCAATCTCCGGGTAAAAACTTAAAACCTTCAGTAGACAGTATTTCTGTATATAATGTAAACCTGTGCTGGAGTTATTATTCTGTCAGCAAATGTCATGTAGTCAGCTTTTCCTTGTGTTTCTACTATTTGATCGGCAAGTCCAAATCAGGTTTCTCATGCTGGCAGCATGTTCTATCCTCACACTTTCAGGGACCAAAAAACAAACTTGGAGGAGTAGAGAGTGTAAGAAAAATGTAAATGAAGCTGCTTACCTGTCTCTGCCCAGGCTGCAGCTTTACATATTTCCTGTGTTGTGCCCTAGTTCTTCAGGCAGCAGAGGAAAGTGCATTAGGAGTTGATATTGTGCTGTAGATTGAGGCTGTATTCTTGCATAATTTTCATATACCCTCCTCTCATCCAAACTCAATCAGTAAGCAAAAAGGTTGTGCTTCTAGTATGGGACCATTTAGACTTGCAGGAAATGCAGACAAATGCTGTCTATATACTGTATTTACTGTATTTTTCGGACTATAAGACCCTCCTGACAATGAGCTGCACCTAGGTTTAGAGGACAAAAAAAATATATATACTTAACCTGAGGCGTCCATGGTGCAGGGGCGTCTTGTGAATGTTCTCCCCCAATGATGTCCCCTTGTACCTCTTGTGTCGTCCTGTGTTGTCTTTGTGTCCTCCAAGCCTCTATTGTGTCCTCTTTAGTCCTCCTGTTATCTGTTGTCCCTCGCATGTCGTCTGTGCCCCTTTTTGTTCCGGTGTTCTTGTTTGTCCGCTTGTGTCCTTGTTGTCTCTATGTCGTCCTCTTCTCCCCCCCATGAAGAGTAATTAGCAGTGCGTGTGTGTCTTACCTGATCTGAGGGCGCTTGACTTTTAGTGGAACAATGTAGGGGGAGAGAAGAGGATGCTGATCGCTGCAGGCGCCCGCAGATCAGGTGAGACACCCGCAAAGCTTCCGTTAATTACCCAGGGAGAGGAGAAGGAGGAGGATACGGGGGAGACAAACTAGGACAGTACAGGAGGTTCCTGACATCGCGGTGATCCCTATCGGCAGGTGTTTATAAGTTAGGGACTCTCGGTATTCTAAGTTTAAGACGCAGAGACTTTTTCTTCCCCACATTTTTTTGGAGAAAATATGGTACACTCTTGCTGATGAATTACAATGTGAACACGTTACATTATCAATACTGCCTGCTTTAGATGATTTGGTTTTCTCTGGTTGTAGGCTTTAAAGTATACTTGTCATTAAAACCACTATGTGGGTTACCATCTTAACTTGCTTCTACAAATGCTATAGCCTTTTATCAATGGCTTTTCTGAAGCAAGTGCATAAATACGTTTTGACTTTCTTCTACTCTCCTGATATGTATACTGATATCAGTCAGGGTCCTGTTACTTAGAAAGCACAACAGCCAGATGACTAGAATTACAGCCAGGTAACTAACATTTCTTAGGAGTAACCTCCGAAAAAATTCTGGGGAGATGCAGCTTAAGCCGTTAGTTTTATAGATGCCTAGCCAGTGTCCAGTACAGTTCTTTTTTCTCATGTCCCCATCGCTGAATTCGGAGTGGAGAACCTGTTGTAAACTGTGAGGCTGGAAGCCTCCACAGAGACTGATATTACGTCAGCACCTGAAATATGAAACTGGTCCTGCTTGCATATTACTACTTGAGCTCGAAGCAGGAAAACTGTGTGAAATTTGCCAAAGCTTAGATTTCAGTTTAAGGAACAGCTAGTCATAGTTTGGCCTCTGTTCAATTGTCCAATTTAACTCTACCACCGTAGTGTCCTATTACTACTTGGGTACGTGCTGTTCTGGCAGGTAAGGCATTAGTTGCCCCTTTTCACGTCAACGAGTGTGTAGTTTCCCCACAGAAGAAGGAGTTGATAATGCTTAAAGCGGAATATAACCCTGCATTTCAACTTTGCTCTAAAACATTATTTACAGCATATTGTATGCAACCAGCATTTTTTTTTTTTTACTAGACCAGCATTGGAAGGGTTAAACACAGAGGTTTAAAGTTTCGTGGAGAGATATGCAGTTCAGATAGATACATTTAACTAAATAGAATGTAACAAGTGATAAATGTTACACACTCTTTGGCTGTCCTCCAGCTCCTTCTCAGTCAGAGAGAGTGAGCCACATTACACACTTAGATACATTTATGTAAACAAAATGTATCTATGTAAGCTTTGGATGCGTCTGCGTATCTCTCCAGGAACTTTAAAGCTCTGTGTAACCCTTCCAATGCTGGTCTAGTAAAAAAAAAAAAATGCTGGTTGCCTATAATATACTGTAAATAATGTTTTAGAGCAAAGTTGAAATGCAGGGTTATATTCCGCTTTAAGAAAATGTGTATGCTGTTACATACTGGAACTGGTGGTGAAACATGGCGCACTTAAACAGAGTTGCAATAATCACTTCAGTAGAAGGCAAAGGACCAAGTAACACCGTTGCTAGTGACTAGTCACAGCAACCTCAATGCATTGTAATAGAGTTGCCAGGTACTTGCTCTGATTAGCGACTAGTTGCTAGCAACTGAGTCACCCATTTGAAATGGCTCCTAAAGTTGTTCTACACTACATTATGTGCACATTGTATATTGTGCCTGTAGAAGGGACCCTGAGTAAGGCTCCCATCTTTCAAAAACAAAAATCTAGTAAAAATGTAAAATTAAAACTGTGTACATATTATCCAGTGCTACCCTTTTCATGTCTGTTTTTATTGCTTTCTGCAATAAAAAGGAGTTAAATGGTCCGCTGGGTTGTGTCAACCATGAAATGCAAAAGCACAGTTTTAATTGTTTCATTCTTGGAAGAGATTTCCACTAAACCCATTTTACTTACCTTTTGTTTTGCTAGTCGTTTTAATAAATGCATACCAGAACTTTTTAAGTGTATTTTAAATCAGTGTGTCCATGTGCATGTCGGTACACCTATCTTTGTGCCCATAACTCCAAAAGAATCAGTCTTCGCTAAAAGGGAACCTGAAGTTAGAGGGATTTCCTTCTAAAAAATACCAGTTGCCTGGCAGTCCTGCTGATCCCTTTGGCTGCGGTAGTGTCTGAACCACACACCTGAAACAGGCATGCAGTTAATCTAGTAAGACTTTAGTCTTACTAGATAAGACTTTTACTTCGATAGAAGTATTATGCTAGGTACACACCATACAATTTTCTGTTAGATTTACCTGCCAGATCGATTATTTCCAACATGTCTGATCTGAATTTCGATCATTTTTTTTATCGATTTTTCGGTCATTTCTATGAAAGTCGATTAAAAAAACATTAAAAATCGGAAAAACACAAAATCAATTAAAATTCATATCGGACATGTTGGAAAAAATCGATCTGGCAGGTAACTCTAACAGGAAATTGTATGGTGTGTACTTAGTGCATTAGAGGCAGAGGATCAGCAGGACAACCAGGCAATTGGCAATAAATATGCCATCCTTCGTATCCCTCTCAGTTCAGATTCATTTTATGGGCTCTAGTGCCTTCCCTCTCTACTGCATCATTTGTGAACAATGAAGGCGGAATATCGCTGTCTTTTCCATAAATACTGTTAGGTTTTCCAGGGACCAGGTTTACATCTCCTCAAACATAGAACATAGGCCGTTATTCAGTTCACTTTTTCGCCTATTTTTTTTCTTTGGACATATTTTCATAACTTGTGTAAAATGCCTTTTAAGGCGCAAGCTAGAAAATATTCAGAATAATTTTGACAGTAATTTTTGGAACTTATTCAATTATAGAGTGCTAAAAAAGTATTTTAAACAGAAGATAAAAAATAATCTCCTGTGAGATAACCTAGTAGAAAAAGTAAATTGAATAAGGGCCATACTGTCCAAGAGGTTGTAAACAGCAGGCTCTGAGTAGACCACAGGGAGCCAGTCTCAATGGTTTATTATTATAATAATATAATTAATTGGTGAACGAGGGTGCGGTAACTAGTACTTCTGATTATATTCTCTAAGGTGGGACAGTGGGAAGAATAGGTGTTCTTACCTACCTGCGTCTACTTATCCTTTATACTCTGAGGATATTCTATCTGATAATTTTGTTTGTGCTTGTAGAACTTAAAGGACAACTGTAGTAAGAGGGATATAAAGGTTGCCATATTTATTTCCTTATAAGCAATACCAGTTGCCTGGCTGTCCTGCTGACCCTCTGCCTCCGGTAAACGAATCGAGTGTTGAAAACGTATGTGAAAATAGTCATAATCTCATTATAGTTTCGATTAATAGACCCCAAAAACGAACGACTAGTGATCGAACATGTTTGATATTATCTCTCTTTATCCATCTAATCGAACCATTGGTAGGCTTGATGGCTGTTCAGATCAATTATATATTCGTTTATGCCGTCCGTCCCTGTACTACGTTTCGTTTCTTTTCAGCCTTCGATCATTGGAAAAACGAAACCATTAGAATCGGAAAAAAAAACGAAACCGTGGGTGGTGATATTAACCGTACGGTCGATTATTTCGGGATCGAAAAGGACAAAAGGCACAATCGAAACGAAGGTTTAAACGAAGGCAAAAACGAAACGTGTATTCCCAGCATAAGACTTTTAGCCATAGACCCTGAACAAGCATGCGGCTGCATGCTTGTTTATGCTGTTATTCAGGCTCTACTGCAGCCAAATAAACCAGCAGTGCTGCCAGGCAACTGGTTTTGTTTAAAAAGGAATAAATATGTCACCCTCCATATTATTCTTACTTCAGTTGACCTTTAGGGCCCATTCACACTAGGGCCATTAGCGGCCGTTTACCACTAATTGCGAAGCGCCAGCACTTTTTAAAGCGCTAGCGCAAGTGTAACTATATGGCAGTGATTGCCGCTAATCGCAGGTGTTTTGCTATTAGCGGCAATCGCAAATGCATTGCATGCAGCATTTTGCCACAATTGAAGAGCAAAAACGTGAATTTGTACAGTGAGTTTACCACGACAAAAGCGGTAAAATCACCTGCGCAAAACGCTAGTGCTAAGCGGTAGTGTTTTTGCGTTTACAAGTGTGAATGGGCCCTCAAGGTGATAGTCTCCAGTACGCGGCTCTGACAGCATGATCTTTACTGATGTTATAGCTGAGGAATACATAAGATATGCCTGACTCCTAGTTCAAATACCTGGCAACAAATGCCTGGCAACAACCATATCCACTATGATAAAGTTAATAGTTTAATCAATTCTATTGGATGCTGACCAACAGAGCTGGGTCAGCATCCAATAGAATTGATTAAACTATTACCTTTATCATAGTGGATATGGTTGTTGTTAATTTTTGTTGTTGTTGTTCTAACATTATGCAGTGCTGATTATGCATTATGCAGTGCAGATTAATCAATTGGGAGAGCAATTGACAAACCAGCATATGCTAGTACAAGCTATGCCAAATCAGGTTTGCCAACTAGGAGGGAGGGTAGAAATGGTTTACAATAGGAAGAGAAATTTAAACTAGATTTCTAAGATGTTTTGATAGGTAGCAGAGTTTGTTTGGGAATGGGAGCAGTCGTTGAGAAGTTTTGAAGCTGTGCTTGGGAAGAGATTATTAGCAAAGAATTCATTAGAATGTAATTGGAGCCAGTGGCGTAACTACAATACATGGTGCTCAAACTATTTCCTTTTTTAATTTTACATAGATATCCGGCCAATTTAATAATTTGATTGAATCTGCTAGAATTTGATGCAGCAAACTATTCCTGATCATGATAGATCGATTTCTGACTGAAATCGATCAGTTTGGTCAATCCCTCTAGATTTACTTTACACATCTAAACATTCAAATTGGAGAAGGTTTGTAACCCATTTTGCAGGGCTGTGCATATTTTGAAGTACAGGATCGTCTATGTGTATTTTCTTATCAATAAAGTTGTTCTTGAAAATGTCTTTACTTGTTTATATTTGTGATTTTTGCGTATTCTGTTTCTGTACTCCTACTTTTTTTTTCTTTTCCCTTGTGAATTTAATTCGCACAAACACGCTTTTAAATCTTTTGTACTGTAGTAAGCATTGATTTTATCTTCATGATAATTTAGCTTCTATAATCTAACAATAAGATAATTATTTGCATGTACAATCTATGGGCAGACATTTGTTTTCAGCTTGTGTTTTTTCTTGTCTCCAGATGTTTGTTGTGTTGCATCTGAAGTTTAGACATCTGTGTAGACCTTGGGTCAAATATGCATTTTGTTTTTGGATGAAGTTCTAGTTTTCTCATAGTGAATCAAAACTGTTCTGTAGACTTGGACTCTATGTGCTGATTTATGCCAGAGAGGTGTTTGTGGTGAGGTTTTGGCAGCTTACGGTTGTTTTTATTAACAAACAAAACTGGATGACTGGGTGCAGTTCTTGAAAGTTTCATGCTGCCTGAGATCAGAATAGAGAAGGCTGCCTTGTACATTTCTTGCTTCCTCTCTCCATTCTCCTGCTAGCATAAAACACTTAAGTAGTTTTCTGTCACATCTTTGGCTTTCTCCGTTACCTGTGCACTATCCAAAACTTCTGTTTTCTTCTCCTGGTATCTTCTAGTCTGTGGCAGTTTTACAATCATTTCTGATGTGTGGAGGCTTCTAGGTAGCTGAAAACTAGCTCCCATAAAGCAGTGGTTTACAGTTGTTGTGGTGTTTTTTTTTTTTTTCTTTTGCCAGTCAAGCGCCACCCCAAGCTAAGGTACTCCTAAGTGCATAAATCGCTAGAAGTCCTATTTTTACTCAAACATTTAATTGTATATGCTTTGGCTGATCACATATACAGATTTTCAATTACTTTTTTTTACTGTTTATTTCCAGATCTTTCGTGTTTTTCAGCTTAAAGGAACCTGGGGTGTAAGATCTATGGAGACTGACATATTTACTATCTTTTATACAATACCAGTTGCCTGGCAGCCCTGCAGATCTTTCTGATCAGTAGGATCTAAATTACCTACCGGAAACAGACATTTGATCTGCATGCTTATTTAGGGTCTATAGCTTTGGGCAGCACGGTAGCATAGTGGTTAGCGCTCTCACCTTGCAGCGCTGGGTCCCCGGTTCGAATCTCACCCAGGTCAACCTCTCCAAGGAGTTTGTATGTTCTCCCCGTGTCTGCGTGGGTTTCCTCCATGCACTCCAGTTTCCTCCTACATCCTACAAACATGCAAAAGAATGAGAAATCAGGAAGGGGGCAAATAGTTTTTCACACCACTGTAAATATCACAATATTGGTAAGTCAGAAAAAGTATTTCTACACTATGGCCTCAATTCACTAAGTTTTATTGAACGTTTTATAATTTACCTCATGAGTAAAATCTAATTTTGAATTCACTAAGGTGTTATAGATTTATCGAATGTTGTATCGAAAAAACATTCAGTAAATCTAGAACACCTTAGTGGATTCAAAATCAGATTTTACTCCTGAGGTAAATTTATCAAACGTTCAATAAAGTGTTTGATAAAGATTCGTGAATTGAAGCCAATGTGTGTGCCAGGAGGCTTGAAAAAGTAAAGGATGTTGTTAAAAAGGATACCATGCACTTCATAAAAATGTCATAATGTAAGCTAGTCCCCTTTTAGGCTTATTTCCATTAGTTCCCTGAATTTTTGCATTCTGAAAACTACTAAGTACTATTTTTACGGTACCTTGCTTCTTCTGATTACATATTCCACGGTTATGTAGCAAAGATGTGAAAATGTAAAGTAATCTAGAACTCTGTCCTTTCAGTAGATGCTGCCTTTACTCACGGTTACCATGATCACAGCAGGCTTTTCTTTTATAGGCTGTGTGGCTGATGACTGCACTATAATCTAGTGTAATAAACCCAGAGAGAATGGTGTCTCATTCCCACTTGGGCTGTAATGCTGGGAATACACTGTTAGATTTTGAGCCATTTAGATGTCTCGCTAGATAATTTCCGACATGTCCGATCGTTTCCGCGCATCGATTTTGCATAGGGAACAATGGGAAAAGATAAGAAAAACAAATGGAAGATAAGAGAATCGGGTGCCGAATCGATTGGGCGGGATAATCGAGCTTCAAAAAATGTACTGTGTATTCCCAGCATAACTGTGTGCCCATTAGAAGCTTGCATTAAAAGAATGCTCAGGGGCTGGATAAGAGATATGATAGTGGTGGGTAAACATGGTATTTGAGAGGTATAAACTATGGAAGGGGGCGGCATGGAAGCAGGAGGAATGTGGCTGACTGCTGGAAGAGTGTGGTCACATATTCACCAAAGGCGAGTGCTCTTGTAGGTGAGTGTAAGGGTGCATTTGGGTACATTTTTGAGGGTGAGGTGGGAGAGATTAGTTTCAAAATAATAGTATACCCTTCCATTTTTTATGAACATACTGGTAAGTCAATTGGTTGCCCCTAAATTGTCCTTATACTATGGTGGGGACCATAGGGTTCTTCTCTGGGACAGTTGACATGAATAAGTACTCTGTAAAGTGCTGCAGAAAGTGCATAATAATAATAATAATGATTCACAAGCTGTTTTTAACATGAAAGGTTGAAAACCACTGCTCCTAGTGTGAGCAGCCCATTTTTTTTCTCTTAATTGCCGTGCGGAGACACCACACGGCAATATTACGGTTAATACTGTCAGCACTGTACCCCAAGTAACACCATAAGCGAAACCGTAGTACAGTGAGCTTTGCTACTGTAACGCATACTGTAACACTTCCATAACAACCCTAGTGCAAATCGAGTATCACAGTTTACGAGAATAGATTTTTTTTTCCATTTGGGAAAGCGCTGCATTCTGCATTTGTTTGTGCACTTGCAATTTTTCTCTATTAGCTTCTTCAATAGCTGGTGAAAATTGTGGCAAAAACTGCACTTGCTTTAAATGAAGAAAAGTGATAGAGTGCATTTGCAATGGCGATCGTGATTTTCATTGTAAAAGGGCCCATAGCATGGTATGCCGGACAGCATTGATCAATCACTGTAGGACTTCTCAGTCTCCAACATCTGGCTATCCATGTTAGTCCACTTCTACCTGTTCTGCAGAAACTAATCAAATATGCTGGCGCTTGTAGTACCTCAGCCACTTATGAGGACATAGTATTCCTGACCAGGAATGGATTGTGAAGGAACATTTCTAAGTTTTGTTGTGTTTTTTTTTTTTTTTTATCTCCCAAGAGAAGCATCTCTTGTTTCGAAATAATTTAGTATAGAATTTTTCATGCGGTATGCATTGTTACTCTGTATATGTATTTGATGATAAAGGTTTTATCCTTTTTGTATGTGGAGACTGAGCTGAAGCATGAGTGATCTATAGCCTGACCTCACTTCGCTTGGTAAAAGCCAGCATATCTGGCATGTGAATGAGCTCAATAAAATAATTTCCAGTGAGAGAGGTTAAAAGTGCAGCTGGTTTCTGTGTCCCACGCTCTGCATCCCTGGTGTCACTGGTTCCCACTGGCAACTGCTTCTCTGCCAAAGAACTTTCAGAAATAAAGAAAAAAAAATGAAATCTTCATAGCAGAGAAAGCGGTGTGAAGCTGATAGCAGCACAGCCTCTGCATGTCTGGCCCATCAGACCTCTGCCAGGCCTCTTGTGCAAGTGGTGACTACGCTTTTTGTTGCACAGAAGATGACATTTAAGACCGCCTCTCCGCACAAGCGGCCCTATAACAGAATGCCAGGAACTTCTTTTAGGAAAAAACAAAATGACGTGTTTGTGCAGTAAAAACTTGCCTGGCTTTTACTTAAGGTGATTAACTGTGCTGCCATTCAAGTGCTGATCTATTTGCCTGTACAGAATGCACTATTCCAATGAAAGAAATGTTGCCTTAATTCTTGTGGAATCTTAAATCGTTCTGCTTTTTAATAACAGTACAATCCTTTCTAAAGCTAATGATCACTTAAAAAGGACTTTAATGACTATTTTGCCTACACCTCCTATCTTTAATTATAGGCTTCCGTTTCTTCCGCTGACACTAATTTGAATATAAAACGTGCTTACCTCTCTCCTGCCTTTTCCT
The DNA here is from genome assembly GCF_040937935.1 of Hyperolius riggenbachi. Taxonomy (NCBI): domain Eukaryota; kingdom Metazoa; phylum Chordata; class Amphibia; order Anura; family Hyperoliidae; genus Hyperolius; species Hyperolius riggenbachi. The sequence continues at coordinate 175,214,577 of NC_090648.1, forward strand.
CACCCCTAGGGAAGCTGGCAATGTAGCGCTTTGGAATCTGACTTCTGCTCTCACCCAGAATCCTTTGTTTTTAGGATGGAATAGCAACATTCCATCTCACCGTGGTTCCATTCTATCTTCTTCTTTTCTACCTTCTGCACATTAACTCTTCTATATAGTGCTGTTCCTTTCACCAGAGCACTAACTACATGCAGTCGTGATGTACACAATTTTTAATGGGATTTTAACTGATATCAAACATTGTTTCTTCTCCCCCTCCTAACTTCTGTCTCTGAAGGCAGCAGCCTCCCTGGAGTGAAGAGAAACGGCCAGGATTTAGACTATTGTCAGCCCTGAACAGGTGAACCATATTCTTTTTAGCCGTCCATTTTTTGTCCTTTGTACTTCTTTTTTTCATTTTTGTTTTTTCCTTTTTCTGTTGATGCATTGCTTAACAGAAATTATTAGTATGATTTGCACATCAGAGTAATAAAAATTATTAGCTTTTCTGTATGCTTCAGGTTTGCTCTAATTTTGATTTTTGATGGGGGAAAAAAGTCCCCCAAATGCGTATCTGCCTCAGTAGAGGGAAAAATCTGCTTCCTCCAGAGGGTTCCCCCATCCCTGTTGCCTCCACCGATTCAGCGCTGGGACCCCCAGAGCCAGGTTGACAAGGGTTTTGTCAAACATGAGCGTGACTACACTTCCGTCTGTGAATAGGCACTGCTGCAATCTGCAGGATGCCTGCCTAGCACCACAGAGCCACTCGGACTCAGCAAAGTCCCAGTGGGTCCAGCGCTGGATTGGTGGTCTGGAGGAGGCTGTTGGAAGCCTCAGGTGGATTCACATGCTTCCATCTACCAAGGTGAGTATCAGATTTTTTTTTTCCTCCTTTGGATTGCACAGGTTACATTTTGCAATTATCTTTTTTTTAAAAATTCTACAAGTTAACAGCTGCCACAATTTTAAATGCTGTCTTGTCAGCCGTCTGATTCTCCTTTTTACACAAGCTTGAAGAAAAGATTGTTTGCATTACAATTTCTATAACAAAAGGGTAATCTTTGAGGATCCAATAAAGTCTTGTACACATGCTAAGCAGAACTTGGCCAAGAATCTGGTGCGTGTGCGCAGGTGTCCCCAAGATCGCTTGAAAAGCTGTCTTGCTGGATCTTTGAGTGATAGCAGTAATCAAGCATATTGTTATCCTTCTTACACCTGCTGGAAGCCCCCTACATCATGCTCTGTACCGCTGTCCCTCTTCCCCTGCCATGTGCCATCGCTTGGCTGTAGCTGAACAATACCACTGTATGCATCCATTCCCCACAACAATAATGCATGTTTATAAACCTAAAGTAGCATCAGCCTTAACCCAACAGAAGGTGTAAAAAAGTGTATTTCCTTCAGAATTACAGAGTGAGTGTTGTTTGAAAGAATGCTGAGCATAGCATTTCTGCTACTAAGCATATCACAAGCAAGATACGGTAAACTGAATAAGTGCAATAACTCAATAACTCTGGGATGGATTTACCCAAGAGCCTATAGGCACAGGCGTCCTAGCACCTTAATCTCTGCCCTCATGAGCATGTTCCAAACTGCACAAGCACGGTACTAAAAAAAAAAAAAACTCTTGTGGGCGTGCTTTTCCTTTTTCTGTACATATGTGGTTCAGAATTCACACAAGCGCGGTCCTGATTTGCTAGTCACCACCACTGGGAGGAACCTCGGGGAGGATTTATTGGAAGCATCCAGTTGAATTCAGGGCTAATTGAAAGTGGGGTTAAATTCTCTACATTGGTGCCAGGTTTTGGCACTTAGTATTAATCAGTTTTTGCATACGTGATGCTGATGGATGAGTTCTTCTGTATCTACACGGATTGTGCTAATTGTCCACATCCTGCTGACAAGCACCCAATGCATTGAGGCTTTGAATTGACATCCATATCCAATGCCCTATATCAAAGAATCCTTCCATAGCTGCATACACAGATTCAAAAAGTGACATCAACCAGTTATTTTGCTTCTTTATACACTGTTGTAAGTATAAAAATGTGAGCAGAATGACTTATTTGGCTGCAGAGCCGTACCCTCCAGTCAGCAGGCTGAGGGTGGACCTGTGAGCGTTTTTGTTGCGGCCGGCTGCATGACATTTGTAAAAATATTGGTAATTTACACTACTGATATTTTACTATGCACTATTCGCCACCCGTTCACCTGAACCCTCCCCTCCTAATGCCCAACACTAACCCCCCTTCAAATGCCTAAAACTAACCTTCCTATAATTCCTAGCACTATCCCCGGTTTCCAAGTTACCACTAGTTGTAGCCAATCTGCTACATTTTTTTGTTTGTTTGTTTCAGGTGGTAGCCGATTTGCCTCGATCCACAAGCGGTAGGTTGAGCACCCAATTACCAATAACCCAGGCATCTATTAGACGCCTACCGATCCCTGCGCACAAATGTCCTGATCCAGACCTTTGTACATGCTTGTTGCTCAACTGCAGGACAAAAAGTGAACGACTCAGAGCTGCTTGTGCTGACTCTATGCTTTGATCTATATGAACTGTGGTACTGTGTGCAGGTAAAATAGTTCACAGACATGGAATTTGGCAATGTCCAGACATGAGATGGAATATATTGTTTCAATTACTTGTAGATGCAGAGTGGTTTGGTCAGTCACTGGCTTCCTTAGTCACTGGAGTGAGATGTCATTGTGTCTGGGGCACGTATGATTAGTCTCACTATAGTACTGTCTCTATCCCTATCCTAGCAACCAGCCTCCCTCTTGCATTTTCTTACCAGCCACAGTAAAACCAAAAGGGAACTGGGAAAGATGTGACGTTGTATACAATCAGAAACTTGATATACCAGTGTGTTCCGCTGTTGTACTAACTAACCATTGCCCTTCTAGTGAGTTATCAATGTCTATCATTTGGTGTTTTACATTCTGGTATATGCAGACGTATGAATGAAAGTCTGGAGTATTAGGAGTCCATTCTAGCAGCTCCAGTTCAGGATCTTTGTTTATGTTCCTGACAATCCTAGCAAACTATTGGGTGATTCAGCCGATCAACATCCTCCCATAACTGAAATATAAGGAGAGGGAGGCTTTGCCATAGTAAATATAATTCATTTGTGTTGCTAGTTGTAGAAAAGGTCAGCAGCACTCTGGTATATGCAATCCTGCACGCTGTGTGGTTAGTGAGAAGTGTGCAGTTAGCGTGAACAAGTAAAATAATTTTTTTAAGTAATTTTGTGTGTATTATGTTGGTAATACCGGTATGAGCAGATATGCCTGATCAGATTTACCTACTGTAAATGATTTGTGTTTATGATCAGTAGAAGTGCTGCAATTTTACACAAAACAGTATTTCTGCAATTACCAGACTCCACATGCATATATAGAGGTTACGCATATACCGTACTTTCAGAATTACCGCATTATAGATTTGGCCGGCTCACTTTTTTTAATACAGGCATAAGGGCTTCAAAGACAGAAAGCATTGATGAGTGCATGGCAGGGTATTGGTCTTTGACCATTTATGCAGCCGGGTCTCAGGGAGGTAATCCGACTTCAAGCAATCAGCACCCAACACGCTGTCTTTGAAAATAGCGTGTGCTTAACTAATACCGGTACTTCTACTATACCGATTTAATGATTATTCTGCATCTCAAACTGCATCCAAAAACTGGGTGATATCAGAACGATGCATGTACTCTCCACCTGGGTCACTTTGAGAATATATTGAGGTGTTTGTTTTGTTTGTTTTTTTTTCTTCTTTTTTTTAAGATACGAACACTAACCTTTCTCTACCGTCTCCTAACACTCAACCCCCGGTTGATGTTTGTGCTATAGGAGTTCTGCTAAAATGTGCCCCAACTTGTTACATAGCCAAGCAGCCGTGCCAAATTTAGCCGAGCGCCACTATTGCGCGTCAAAATTCAGCTTCCCGACTCACCATGGTAGCCTAAAACTTGTGTTGTGTTCTATAGGTAGCCGTTAACATGACAGATGTCTTTGCGCTAAAAACACCTTATTGGTTTTAATATTGCAGTGCATTGGTTTGGACATGTGTGGATTTTTTTTTCCCTCTATAACCAGGAATACGTATTATTTAGCGAACACCTGCTAATTGGGCAGGTTGATGTTATAAATCCAAGAGCGAGAAAGCATAAAGCTTCATTCACAATATGCAGTGCAAGTTTTTCTGCTGCGACCAATGCCACAGAGCTGATCCCATTCAGCTAGGAGGGCAGTTGTGTGTTACACTGCAAGAGGTTTATCCCTTTTCAAAGCTCAAGTATGAATATTAAAACAGCAGCCGGTGTCTTAATAGGTCACACGCTATATACTGCAACACAGCAAGTCTTACGAAACAAGGCAGTGAAATGGTTTTAAGTCGTTTTGTAAACCAAATTCACATTGCTTACATCAGTATTGGAAGACAACCTAACAAGGTCTTATTGGTTGAACCTGCCTCTGCGAATGAATCAATTTTTGTTTACACCCTTCTTAATAAATGGTATAAAAATGTTTTTTTTGTGTTCTTGCAAGGTTTATATGTTCATCTTAAGAGGCACAATGTTCTGACATTTGAAAAGAAAATGTTATATTAGATCATTCAAAGCGGTCTTCCTTTTTTGACTTAGTTTAGGCTTACTCTTTTTGTGTTATAACTATTTACATGATTAATGCCATTTATGAGAAGTTTTTCTTTTATCTGTTTTCTGTCCCTGTTTGTCCTTTTTCACCTATCGTTGCTATGCTGTTTGCCTCATGTCATTCCTTCCCTTTGTAAATGAACATACTGTTTTCTTTGCCAGGACAAACTCCGATTCTGCACTTCACACGAGTGCTTCCAGCACCAAAATCCAAGACCCATTTATGGGTGGAAATCAGCATATGTCACGAGCTCCTAGACCTCCACAGCGTAACAGTAAGATTACACTCTCGCTTGCCTTTCCTGTCGTGTGACATTGCTTGAAGTGAATGCTTTGTGAAGTCCTTCTTTAACTGAAAGGCCCGCTGTCAGTGCTGTGCGTGTGAACTGGCAAGAACACACTTGCAGTTCATGGGGCTACAGCTGTAACATTCAGACATTTGTGGAACACTCAGGAAAAAGGTGTCGGGCCTCTTGCACACTACATGCGATTCCAATTTGCGATTTTGACTCTATTTTAAATGTGATTCCGATTTGCAGCTTTTGTGCTGCATGCTGCGCTTTTCTTTTTGTCTTCATAGCATGCATTGAAAATTGGAATCGTAAATCGGATTTGCATTGTGCATGGGGGGGCCTTACCGTATGTATCTCCACTCTTCCTTTCAGCTCATAATAGTTTCCAGTGTTGGTGGCCATCGCTGTTTTCCAGTCACATCCAATGCGGAAATTCATCTGCGATGCACACGTACTAAATGATGCACGCATGTAGCGGCCAATAAAAGTGCGCTACGTCATGCGGACAAAAAGGCACAGAAAATTTGTACGCGTACCAGTGTCGCATGCGTATTGTTTAGAAATGTCACAGACTACAATCTTGTAGCTTTGCAGAGCAAGTGCATGCAAAATGTACATCATTTATTAGACTTTGTACAAATATTTTTTTCTTTAATTCACAAATGAAAATGCGATATTTGTTCAGAATGCCACCTGCTGGTTTAACTAGCAAAGTTTTTGTGCAATGAAGGAGCTATAGAATAAAAAAAAAAAGTCTGGAGAAAACAGAGCCTCCTTGTCGGTCACCAAGTCCGGGGTCTTTGTGTAATGCTAGAGACAGCGGTGTTCCTTTCCACAACACCTTAGGCTGGGTTCACACGGAATCATTTTCTGCTATAACGTAATCTACAACTGTTGAGAAGGTATTTTCTATGTTTTCCTATGGTTCCTTTTTAGCAGTTGACCATTTTTTGTAGCGGACAGCAACTGATTCAGTGTAAACCCAGCAGTACAATTTACACCATTCTATTGCATCACATCAATTTAAAATGCGTCCCATGCTGATGGATAGAATGGGTGGGAGAGAATAGTGGAAGTAAAAAACCCGTCTTGCTATTGGTGAAGACTGGGGATGCTTTGGTGTGTTGCTAGGCCCCCTCCCAGACCTGACTGTTGGAGACTAGACCCTGCAGTGACAAGCACCAGCCTAATATCTTGTCTGGATGCATGACCAGATCGAGTGACTTTCTTACAGGAAAATGGTATATTTATAATGGTATAATTTTTCTCCCATAGATTTGTAGAAGGTTAATTGCTTTATTTTTCAATACTGTACCAGTTCAGGAACGTTCTGAACACACGTTAGAACACACTGGAGGCAATGCAGCCCCTTACGTCAAAGCGTAGTATCTATCAAGAGACAAACTTGACATGTGACAGGTCATCTGGCTGTAACTTTAAAAGCTAGTCCTCAAGGGGAACACTCTGTATCAGACTGAAGCATTACTCATTTTCTTTGATCGAGCTCCACTTAAAGGGAAAATCGTTGTGGATGGAGATGTGGAGCTGCTGCCGAGAGCAACAAACTGCATTCCTTGTTTCACTGAAAGGACCACTATCATTAAATGTGTAATTTCTAGATTTCTAATGCCTGATGGTACTGAATTTTCAGTTTAAACAAACTCTCTCCACATTAAGGCCTCTTTTACACTGGACGCTGAAAATCTGATGCATTTTTAATTTCCACAGCAGTGCATTGTGAAAAAGCTTTCAGTTAAAACGCGTAGAGTGCGAACTGAGCCATAGGAAAACATGGACATTACTTTGAATATCAGTAGTACAGTTGTGTTGCAGAGGTGGCACACCTTACCCAAGGTGTGGGTGCTGTGCCCAAGCATCCAAAGATTCAACGATCAAGCAAAAATACCAGGTTAGCACACCATTTCAAGATTCAGAATGCTTCAATTTATTGCTTCATAAGCACATGAACATGACAATTGTTTTGGGGCTACAGCGGGTCCCCTTCTTCAGATAGTGCAAACAAAGCGTTTTGTTTGCACTATCTGAAGAAGGGGACCCGCTGTGGCCCCAAAACAATTGTCATGTTCATGTGCTTATGAAGCAATAAATTGAAGCATTCTGAATCTTGAAATGGTGTGCTAACCTGGACTTTTTGCTTGATCGTTTACTTTGAATATCAGTTGTCCTTCCAGTTATAACTGGAGAGCAACGTAAATCATAATAATGTAAATCATTAGTGGGCACCTTTACTGTCTGCTGTTGATGTTGATTAACTTTTCTGGACTGAACAATGTAAAATATCACCTCTTATACACCCAGCATAACGGTTTCCTCCACTCATGGCTCTGACACACTGTCTCATGCCCTCTCTCTCTGTTTTGTTTTGTTTTTCTTGTGCTCTCTCTCTTTCATCTCTCTCCCCTTCCCAGCTGACCTTGCTGCTTCTTCTTTGCGACCTAATATCCACAAACCTGCCAAGAATACAAATAATATACACAAAATATATATACCTGCATATAAATGCCCAGCTATGTCATTGTCAACCTCCTCCCACACATCACTTATAAAACTGGCAAGTGGGTGTCCAGTGGAAATGCCCAACCCTCTTAATGACTCAGCACAGCAGGCCATGTAGAGCATGCATTGGAGGTGTGCGCCCACCCCATGCAGAGTGCACATTGGAAGCGTACCCATAGTTGCCTTTCTTGCCTCCGGCGGTAGTCCTCTTTTCTACTGCAGCTTTGGAGCTCACTGCTATAGCTGTGGTCACGACAGCAAGTTCACAAGCTGCAGGAGATATATCAGGGCTGCTGCTGAAGCCAGGAGTGGTAACTACAGCTAAGAATACACATCCAATATCTATGTATAGGGGGAGCACCAGGTACATTGTAGCATGCACGGTTAAACAAACCCTCCACTTTTTACCCATGTTTCGGAGGATAAAAACTTCTGCTTATCTGCAAATGTATACGATAACGAACATTGCTTTTAACATGTTTATTTGACGAAATGCATGAACATTTGCTGAGAATATGTCTACCTTCTTCTCTTATAACAAAACCTGATTGAAATGTCTCACATTTACAAGAAGGTTTTGCAGTTACCTGCAGTGTACTTGTACACATCTGATTATCTCCAGTTATTTTGTTCATCTCTAGTAGAGCTCTAGCAGAGGTTGAGTCGGTACTGTAACTTTTTTCTTTCCCATCAGTCTCCCTGTTGGCAGAGGTCTTGTATGCTCGATTGTGTGTAGAAATTTTAATTAAGTTGCTAAAGTACAGACTGCTCTCCTCTTGCTAGAGCACCACTATGGCCAGCAAAATGCCGGCAGAATGAAGTAAAAATGATCACTGATGAACCAGAGGGGTACTTGAGAAAATGGGGATCGGTGAGAGGGCACAGTGAAACACATGCTAATCGACCTCTACTGCTCCATTGATAAGGCTAATTAGGTCCAGCCAGTGAAAAAAGCATGGCTGTGGGAGAGCGCACACAATAAGAAATAGTCAATCTGGGAGTGCAGAGGAGGAGAGGGGTCCAACACTTACAGCAGTTTGTGTGCACAAGGCTTAAAGGCACTGCAACAAGCTCTGCAAGTCTGGTAATGTAGACCAGATTTACTATTGACATTGGGGTGATCTTCATGCAATAATTGTTTAGACCTTTAGAGCCAGACTCGCACAGTTAAGCGATAACTGCAAACAGCTGTTCAACAGAAATTCTTTTTGGAAAAGTCAGTCATGTGTCCCTGAGATCCCTCCAGCAAGCATGGAGCTGACAACAAAGAGGGAGTTCCCAGCTTGAGATCTGATCTCCCGGCCATCTCTCTGCTGTTCTCTGTTATTAGAGGGAAGGTAAAGAAAAAGAGAGAACACCAAGAGCCCAATATAGTGTAGTATGTACTGGTAAGGTATAATTGATAGAGTAATAATATTAATTTAATACTCACAAACCAGGGTTACCAAGTAGGCAACCACTGTCAAAGCAGGTGGGGAGATTGTCCTGACCCCACTCAGGATTAAAAAGTCGCTCTCTGTAGTTAAAGAAGGAAGGGTACAACCCTCCACCAAGGGTGGACTTGATGTAGATGATAGGATAACAGAGGCGCCAATAGGATAAAAAACACTAAAAGAACTTAAAAACCAGAGGCGCTCAGTGTTGATGATACTGGCAGATGCTGTTTACTCCTATCTGTTATTGCCTGATGAAGCGGGTTTGTATCCCGTGAAACGCGTTGCACTTTATTTGGAGTATCCAATAAAATTGTTTTGACTGAAAATCCACAGTCGTGTGTTCTGCTTGGAGGGGGTGAGTCCACCACTGCCTCCTCTATTACCAAGATGGGTTTTTAAGTTCTTTTAGTGTTTTTTATCCTATTGGCGCCTCTGTTATCCTATCATTAGAGGGAAGGTGGTTGAAGAGTGGTGTGGTGTGTACTCACAGGAAGAGACTGGCTGCTGACTCCTCCCAATTCCTCTCTGACTACTCCATGTGTGGGTAATGATGGGATGGGGAGGAGTGTGAAAAGCTTTTTCACCAGTACTATTGCTCTCCTCTAAACAGGAAGTAAAACTAGAGGAGCAGGCCAGTCAGATACTTTCATATATTTACAGCAAAACCTAGTGCATTAATATGTAGGCGTTCTGGAGGTCACACTTGCCTTCCAGAGAGGAAACGCACCAGGAAGCCTATATAGTATGTCAGACAAATAGGGCAATCCATATATCCACAATTTCAGGCAGTTGCTCTCCGGAAAATAAAGAGATCCAATAGATACTACAAGCTAGCTACCATTGACACTCTACCCAGTAGGGGTAAGAGCATAAAGGGAGTGGGAGCTACCTACTCCCACTCCCTTTAGTGCATTGATCATTTAATAACAAGACCTTTTATAAAGCGCTTTTTTTCCCTGTAGGACCCAGAGTGCATAGGCATATCTCCGATCAATATGTGTGGCACGGCTATAGTAATTTTGGCTGTGAAACGGGATTTGGAAACTGATGCAGCGCCCAGTGGAAACTAGCCCTAAGCCAGTTGTCATTAATCCGCTCCTGAAGCTCATCTAAGCATGTGTTGTTTGGAATGGGGCCTGTCACATCAAGTTTCATTGAAAAATCTACAGTAGCTGGGTGTCATCAGCATAGCAGTGGTATATCACACTGTGTTAGTAAATTATTTTTTCCAAGTGATAGCATGTATGTGAAGAATAACAAATACAAGTAATGAGTAAGTAATAAAAATAAATAAGTACCAAAAGAACAATGTAATGGCAGTGCACAATTGAATGATTGCAACAATCCAGTCCAAAGTGGCATACAAATGGCTATAGTGTCTGTGCAAAAGAAGAAAGGGACATATAACGGGGAATTGTAGAAAGTGCACAATCTAAGGTCCAAAGGAATGGCAGAAACCTAGGAAGGAGACAGACTACCGAGCAAAACTCACCCCCAAGCCTGATTACACCCGCTGCCGCGTCTAGGACCTGATATGTATCATGGATGAATACCGCCTCATTAGAGGCACATTGTACACTTCCTAAAATGTTCTATTGTCCATCCCTTTCCTCCATTGCATGATTAACCATTTGAATTTTGATACGCAAATCCTGTCAATTCAGTGTACATTTGACAATAATGTAAATACAAGTAATGAGAATAAAGAGGTGCCAAAGCAATGAAATGTCAGTGCACAATTGACTGCTTGCAACAATCTTGCTAACGTGGCATGCACAAAGATAAACATTGCACTGACACTTCCAACAAGGGTGAAAAGTAGGTTGTGCACTTCTAAAATAAATCACCAGTCCATATAAAAGTTCATCTAGAGCGCACAATTCTATATAGTTCTAACTACAAGTGATCCAGCTATCATAGCTTGTAATCCACACGGAACCATGTGGTAGATATTGACACCAGGATCCCCTCAAAGCGTGGCCGCCACTATCTCAACCACAGGACTGGGCACTCACCCTTTGTAAATAACCTGCAAAATGGGTCTACAGAGCTTTTAGTGTATTATGAGGTTGCTCCCTGCCAATTATGATGTCTCCTTTTGAAGGTCCACTGCACAGGTCTTCATAGACATATCACTTCAAAGATAAAAAGTTGTTCCCACTATATTGTTAAACCGTAACGGCTATTTATATTAAAAATGCACACTCACATGCTTGAAGTAAAAACACAACTTTTTTATCTTTGAGGTGCTGTCGCTATGACGATCTATGTGCAGTGGACCTTAGAGGGACACATCATGAATAGGCAGGAGGGCTGGCCTCATAATACCCCAGAAGAGCTGTGGACTCATCTTGCAGAGGGTTGTTTACAAAGGGTGAGTGCCCCATCTTGTGGGTGAGGCAATCCTGGTGTCACAATATCTACCACATGGGTCTGGGTGAATTACATGCTGTGATAGCTGGACTATGTAGAAGTGCGCTATCTAGATGAACCTTTAAAGTGGCCATCCAAATGGTTAATCATGCAATGGAGGAAAAAGGGATGGACAATAGAACATTTTAGGAAGTGTACAATGTGCCTCTAATGAGGCGGTATTCATCCATGATCCTTCCTAGGTTTCTGCCATTCCTTTGGACCTTAGATTGTTCACTTTCTACAATTCCCTGTTATATGTCCCTTTCTTCTTGCACAGACACTATAGCCATTTGTATGCCACTTTGGACTGGATTGTTGCAAACAGTCAATTGTGCACTGCTATTACATTGTTTTTTTGGTACTTATTTATTCTTATTACTTACTCATTACTTGTATTTGTCAGTTGTGCACTGGATCGAAAGGATTCATTGTAGCTACTGCTTATTCTTTCTGGCCCTGACAGTCAAATGTGGTTGTTTTTGGGGCATTTTCTAAGCATTAGCATGAGGTTGGGTTTTGGTTACTGCAGGTGATTGACTTTGCATCAGACACCACTTTTAGGTCAGGATTTCAGCTGGTGCCAGCTGTTGGGGAGTGGCTTTGGCGCTGTGTTCATTATTCTGAAAAACCACTGTGTAATTCTGCATAATTCTACATGCCTTCCCCAGGTCCTATAGACTCAAACAAATATTGAAACTACAGTGTGCTTGATATTTAAATGGGATTTGTGAATGTGTCTGATGACCACTGGTTGGGGACAGGAAGCTATAAAAGCGCTGCCAAGAATTGTAGAAATGTGTTTTCAATACATATCTGTGTAATTAATAATAGCACCAAAAGAAGCTTCTAAGGGTTGTAATAATCGTCTCCCTCTTTCTATTTTTTTTTTTCTTCCAGCAAGTTTACAGGACGGGGAAATGGACAGCTTTATAGATGGTAAGGATGAATCCACACTTCTCTAAAGGACAACTGAAGCAAGAGGGATATGGAGGCAACCATATTGATTTCCTATTAAGCAATACCAGTTGCCTGGCTGTCCTGCTGATCCTCTGCCTCTAATACTTTAGCCATAGACCCTGAACAAGCATGCAGCAGATCAGGTGTTTCTGACATGATTGTCAGGTTATTATTATTATTATTATTATTTTAGTATTTATATAGCGCCGACATATTACGCAGCGCTGTACAGTGTATATATATATATATATTGTCTTGTCACTAACTGTCCCTCAAAGGAGCTCACAATCTAATCCCTACCATTGCCATATGTCTATATTATGTAGTGTAGTCTAGGGCCAATTTTTAGGGGGAGCCAATTAACTTATCTGTATGTTTTTGGAATGTGGGAGGAAACCGGAGTGCCCGGAGGAAACCCACGCAGACACGGAGAGAACATACAAACTCTTTGCAGATAGTGCCCTGGCTGGGATTCAAACCAGGGACCCAGCGCTGCAAGGCGAGAGAGCTAACCACTACGCCACCGTGCTGCCCAGATCTGACAAGATTAGCTGCTTGATTGTTTCTGGTGTGATTGAGACACTACTGCAGCCAAATTGATCGGCAGGGCTGTGAGGCAGCTTGAATTGTTTAAAAGGAAATAAATATGGCAGCCTCCATAGTCTTCTCACTACAGTTGTCCTTTAAAGGTAACTTGAAGTGAGAGACACACGGAGGCTGACATTTATTTCCTTTTAAACAATGCACATTGCCAGGCTACTGCGCCACTAATACTTTTAGCCATAGTCTCCGAACAAGCATGCGGGTCAGATGTTTCTGACTGGATTAGCCACATGTTTGTTTCAGGTGTGTGATTCAAATACTACCAATGCCGGAAAGATCTGCAGGACTGCCAGGCACCTGGTATTCTCTAAAAGGTATATGGCAGCTGCCACATATGTCTGTCTTACCTCGGGTTCCTTTAACAATGTATAATTTTGTAGAGCATAAAGTGGACCTGAACTCTTGCACAGGATAGAAGGAAAACGTAGAGAAATGCGCCCTGTATATATTCAGAGTGTTTAGCCTGTCTTAAGGCCCAGTGCACACCAAAAACCTCTAGCAGATCCGCAAAACGCTAGAGGTTATTGAAGCAGATTTCAGAGCGATTCTAGGCATGTTTAGAGCCCATTCACACCTGAGCGGGAATCGTGCGATTCCCGCTCACGGCAAACCGCTAGCGGTTCTGCAAGAACCGCTACACAATGTAGCGAGTGGCAGTGTTCTCACTGCCACGGTTGCGGGTAGCGATAACTGCAACCGCGCTGCATGCAGCGGTTTGCCGGCGACGAGCGTTCCGCGATTAGCGATCGTGATTAGCGTGATCGCTCCAAAACTGCCGCAGTGTCCAGTGATTTTTCCGCGCTGATCGCGGGAAAATCACTCCCGCAAAACGCCGGCGGTAATCACCGGCGTTCTGCGATTGCAGGTGTGAACGGGCCCTTAGAGACGTTTTCTAAACATGCCTAGCGGTTTTTGGAGCGTTTTTGTGTAGTAGATTACAAATATTGTTACAGTAAAGCTGTTACAGAACCGCTTCTGTTACAAAAAAAAGTCTGGAAAACCGCTCTGATCTCGTGTTTTTCAGAGCTGTTTTCCACTTTCCTATACTTTAACATTGAGGCCTCAGAAATCTAAAAAAATGCTGCAGCCCCTGAGTTTGCGTTTGTGGAAAAAACAAACTGCTCTGGTGTGCACCATCCCATTCACTTTCATTAGCCAAGTGGTTTACCCCCTGCAAGCGTTTTAAAAAACCACTCCAGAACCGCTCTGGTGTGCACCAGCCCTTATTCCCCCTCATCTGTGACTAATCACAAGTTGTAATTTGATGTCTCTCCTGTGTCAGCTGACTGCCACAGCTGAGAAGCTGATTGGTAAAAACAGAATAACAATATGTGTGCAGAAGGAAGTAGACACACTGCAGATTTATTGCAGGATTTGTATCAGCTGTAACAAAAAAGTTTTTCTTTAAAGGTTATTATGCTATTGCATATCTTTTAGAGAAGAGAGGAAGTTCTTAGTTTTAGGTCCGCTTTAAAAAACCTGGTCAAACAAGCTCAGGAATTGTCAGCTAGATTTTAAGGTACTTACCTATACCTTATTGCTTTTTCTTTATATCTGGTGGAAAAACCTGCCACTGGTATGGTCTGATGCTAGTTCATTTTTCCATCATCTGGTAAAGTAATGTTTAGCTTCTTCATTCCATACCATTGATGTCATGAATTGCTGTCATGGACTGCAAGAGGATCAAAGGAGCATAAATATCTTGGCCTCTTATGGTACTCACATATGGCATTCCAAATATTTATTAATAATCAGGCAAGGCCAATCAAACTTGAGGCTCTTTTACACCAAAAATCGTAAACCGCAATCGCAAACGCATTTTGCACTTCATGTTTTGCGATTTTTCACTATGTTGGGCTCAATCGAAATGCAGGAAAAATGCAGCAGAACTACAATTGCCTTTTTTGAAAATCGTAAATGCATTCAGCATGAATGCAATACCACAAGTCCAATTGTATCTCCTGTACTTGCTTTTAGATAATTGCAAGCCTTTGCAAATACATAATGGAATGCAGCCAGTGTGAAGGGCTCTTAGATGTGACAAGGAAGGATAATACAATTTCTTCACAGCCTGTTCATATTCCCATACTGTACATGATTCTTCCTTATTGGTGGAATCAGTTCATCTCTGTAACGTGTTGCTGGCTCTGATGGAGATACTCATTCCTCACCACATTCATACTCGCATTCACATGTTCATCATTTTGCAGGAATCTTCACTGTCTATATCATAGAGTGCAAAAGACCAAGCTATTTTTTTCCATTAGGTTTCATAATATAATACCATATAGTATGGTATGCTGCTGTATATTTTCAGGTTCAGTTCTTGTTTTACAAATTCACCATAATACTTTACCTACCTATCACCCAATTTGATATATGTTGTAAAGAAAATTATTTTGTAACATAAAATGTCACACCAAATATTTAATGTGACTACAGCCGTGTAGCAATTCTGCTCATTCTATGAGTAGGAGAAACTAACGATTGTCTTGTAGCTGGGACTTGGATGAAACAGTTGTTTAGATCTAGTTCTGTAAAATTCCTCTATTACCCTTCAGTTGTCCTTGATTAGCTAATGCCAAGCTTACAATGTCTGAAAACACAGCACAAATTATGTGAGCGGATTCTGCTTACGGTTACCACTATAAATTATAACCATAAACAATCCTAGCTCTCCAGAACACATTAATTGGAATTCTGAACCTATTATGAATGAAATTTGTTTTGGGAAATAGTATATTTTGTTTATGCACATTGTGGTAGCGTTTGCTTGAAAACCTCTTATTTTTCTCTCTTCCCCATCATAGTTTTTTCCTATCCCAATGCTTTGACAGAAGAGAGCCTACTAAATGTTTCAAAGCCACTGCCCAAACAGCTATGGGAAGCCAAAAAGGTATGGTATTC
Organism: Hyperolius riggenbachi; assembly: GCF_040937935.1. Classification (NCBI taxonomy): domain Eukaryota; kingdom Metazoa; phylum Chordata; class Amphibia; order Anura; family Hyperoliidae; genus Hyperolius; species Hyperolius riggenbachi. Next base: position 175,230,342 of record NC_090648.1, read on the forward strand.
TAATGTCTGTGATCCGCTAAACCTTCTCTGTCACTATTTAGGCTTTATAGTTAAAGAGAACCTGAACTGAAAATAAAAAGTAAAAATAACCATACACAGGTCATACTTGCCTCCTGTGTGGTCTACTCCTCAATCTTTCTCCTCTCCTGCGTCCCATTTGTCCACTGTGATCAGTGGAATTCTCCGTCCTCCATTTTAAAAATGGCCATTACCGCCTAACAGCTTTCTGGTCAGCACACTGTTAAACTTTCATATCACCCACTTGAGCCATAGGGAAACATGGACATTACCTTGCACATTCAGTTGTAACTGACAGCTGCTGATATATAACTGACAGCAACTGGTATATTTCAGTTCTGACAAAATATTGTCAGAACTGGAAGGGATCACTGTAAGAAGAAAATGGTGAGCCTCTGAGCTGAACTGACGGTGAGGTAAGTATGTAATATTAATTTGCAGCTACGTCGTGTTTATTTTAAATAATTTTCCTCGCTTCAGGTTCCCTTTAAGCATCAAGCCTCCTTGCTTAGATAAACTACTTCCTTCACCAAAGTGGAGACAGGTCTGCCCAACATACAATATGCTTGCTTGGTTATGATGTGCATCCTGCTTTATCCACTGCAGCCAGCTCATTACTATTTGTAGGTAGTCTCAGGATTACAGCACACAGCAAATTTTCTTTTCTGTATATCTTAATGAAGAAAAATATGTACATAGCTTAGCCAGTAAATTATACTACACGGCATACTACGCTTATACCATGAATATTCGGTCAGTGTTCAAAGATTCTCAGTGGTCACAAGGGAGGTCCGGCATATAGGGTAATTTGGTGCAAGTGTGAATATTGCATACACATTTATACAACTTACGGTATATGAAATATCCACATTTGTGTTAATAGAACAGAATCAGGAGTGCCAAATCTCTACCATTCTTAGCCCCTCTGCTGCCCCATGTTCACACTGCAAAAAAGGAAATCTGCATTACCACTAAAAGAGAGCAGAGCTGAGTGGTGATGGCCCCCCTCCCCGCCATATATTACTGGCCCACCCTGAAATCTTCCCTTATGTAAGTAGGCTGGAGTCTAGTCATGTACATCCTTTGCCACATTAAAAAGAGGAGTAGTATCCACACAATATCACCATACTTCCTCCCCCCCTCCCCCTTTACTCCTAGATGCTGTGTATAGTACATGCAGTATACATATGCCCAGCCATCTAACAGACATATGCACATGAATGTGACACTTGCACGAGTCACATAAGCACTTTCACATTCAGTTTTGAGTGCATAGAGGGAAGCATACAGAAGTACCATCCTTTAACCACTTCTCATCCCTGGGGTTTTCCCCCTAAAAAACCAGAACAATTTTCTACATTTCACACTCCTCCCATTCATTAGCCAATAACTTTATCACTACTTATTACACATAAATGATCTATACCTTGTTTTTTTCGCCACCAATTAGGCTTTTTTTTGAGTGGTACATTTTGCTTAGAATGATTTAATTTTGTATAGATTTTAATGGTAATAAGGGGGAAAAATGAAAAAGGAATTATTTCTCAGTTTTCAGCCACTATAATTTGAAAATAATAATTGGTACTGTAGATTAAACCTACACATTTGATTTGCCTGTTTGTCCTGGTTATTACAGGGTTTAAAGTATGATCCTAGTACAATGTATGGCGACAATATATTATTGGAAATAAAGATACATTTTTTTTCCATTTTGCGGCTTTGGATTTTTCTTTAATTGTTGTGGCACTTTTTAATCCCCCCGCTCCCTAGTTAGCAAGATGTGCTCCTTTATACCCCCTCCCCCATACTTGGCCAGATGTGCCCCATTACCCTTCCCCAGCCCCTGATGTGCCTCTGTACCCCCCCACTTCAGTAAACCAGACGTGCCTGTTTATCTCCCTCCCCCCCCCCCCCCATAGTTAGCCAGATGTGTTTTTTTATTACCCCCCTCCCCCCATTCATAGCCAGGTGCATGCCTTTTATGCCTCCCCCATTTATAGCCAGCTGTGCCCCTTTTAATTTGTATCCCCCCCCCCCCCCATGGATAGCCAGGTGTTAGCCCTTTAAGATATTGCCGATCCTCTGTAATACCCCCCTCCTCCTCCTCCATGCTGCGATCGGGCAGCATGGAGGATTACAATGTAACAATATTTACCTGACCTTGTTCCACCGGCGATCACGATCTCCTCCCTGCAGTACCGCTGGCAGCCTCACTATGCTGACCGGATCGGGTCCCGGCTTGATGACGTCATCAAGCCGGGACCCGATTCACTCAGCATAGTGAGGCTGACAGCGGGACTACAGGGAGAGGATCGCGATCGGCGCAGGAACAAGGTCAGGTAAAGATTGTTACATTGTAATCCTCCATGCTGCCCGATCGCAGCATGGAGGGGGAGGGGGGGTATTACAGAAGATCGGGTGGGGGGATCGGAGACCCGGGAAGGGATGCCAGAGTAGTGTAGTTAGGGGGAGGGGGTTAATGAGCCCAGGAGCGTGCTAGCACGCCCGCTGTGCTCATTAAATGACAGCAACTTATAATCGCGTCATGTGGCTTTCAGGAGCCACTTGCAATGACTTGATTATACTGTATGCGGGATATAAACTGGTTAAGTAAGTGTGGGATATAACATACCTTCATGCTCTGTTCATTATGAGCAGGTGACAGTAAGAACCTTCGCTTGGTAATGAACGGTCTGCAGTGCTCATATTCAGTATATGGGAGGTTTCATTGTGCATATGCCCATATGCAGAGCAGTGCACATGTCCCCTGCTGGAACGGTATGCGTTGTTTGTAGAAATCAGTGTCCTGTGCCATATCGTTGTGTTATTTGTGCATCAGTGTTCTCCTGTCAGAGTGGTATGTGTTATTTGATGATCAGTACTCTCCAGTACCCCCTTGCATATGCAGAGTGTCTCACAGCGGGGAGAGTTCACTCACTCACTGATTCACGCTGAAAGCCTCCATCTATGGCTTGTCTATCGCATCTCATCTCCATGACCAGTGGCACCCATAATAAGAGGCGCCGCTAGATGACGTCATAGAAATAAGACTGCGACAGACGAGAAGAAGGGTGAATCGTAGCAGCGTGAATCAGTGAGTAAACTCTTTCCGCTGTGCACCACTGTGCATTTGCTAGGAGGCGGGAGGGCACTGATCAATAAATAGCACATACCACTCTGGTGGTGGGGCACTGATGCACAAATACAACAGAACGCTATTACACAGGCACACTGATCTACAAATAGCGCATACTACTCTGACAGGGGATTGGGGGGGGGATGGGGTTGGCTCACAGCAATCTGCATATGGCGGGGAGGGGGCACACTCAGTGCCTCGAGTATATGCTGAGACCCCCACTTTTGAGACACCTTTCTGGTCCCAAAAACTTGGCTTATACTCGAGTACATACGGTAACTCCTGACCATTTTGAGGATCTTTGAATGCTGATTACTTTAGGATTGCTTTCCACATACATTTATTAGCACTTTTTTGAGGATGTATTAATTCTTTGCATGTTTTCTGACATTTTTTGCACTTTACTCTAAATATTTTTTGTACTAATTGGTGAACTCTTACAGAACCGCCATTTGTGATCAGTTATTTATTTGCAACATGAAGCGGGTCACATATATCAGTATTTAAATAGATTTATGGAATATGAATTTGGTATACTAAATCTTTTTGATTATCACAAAAGGAGCAGCTTTGTTGGCCTCTTCTTTCCGAGTCTGGAGACCTGTCAAATGCCTAGCAAAGCAGTTGCCAGTAAAATAATAGAACATTGAATTCACCCAAAGATGTTCAAGTGACAACTGTCCCTCAGGAGTTGCAATGCCTGAAAACTAGATGTGCTGAGGTGGTTCACCAAGTTGTATGAGAGACAAATCCAAGAGCCCCCTTATTCATTCAGTAGAGATGCACTTGGTTTGCTCTATTAAATGCCGTTAACAAAAATGCTCTATAATTTACATAAATATATTTTGACAACAATTAGACAAATGGCAAAAAAAGTCCCAAAATGTAATCCTGACAAACCGAATTCATGTATAGTTGTGTCCTGGTGTAACACCAAGAATGATGCTGCTAAGGCAGTTGTAACAGAAGTTGTAAAGGGGGGGAGGAGGAGATCTAGTGCAAGTGGAAGTCATTCAGCAGAAAAAGTATAATTTACGTCTCAGGGGATTTTAATTACGGTTTCCGTTTTTATATGTGTTCCCTGCATTATTTGTCATTGCTTACTTTTGTAGCACTGCGTAATATTATTTCATAGGTGCAAATTGTGAGATATTAAAATCGAGTATAAATTATTGCTGAATAAATACATACTCTCAATAAACTATACAATGCTAAAGCTACTTGAAGGGAATGTGTAGTAAAATATTTTTCTTCCCAAAAAATTAGGCAAGTACTGGTATAAACTGTTTATACTGAAAATGCCATATTTACCATTTCTGCCTTCGGAAAACTTTCAGGCACTTTTTGAAGGTCAAATAACAGCTGCTGCTGTGAGATTACATTACAACACTTTCTTTGCTGACTGACTCACACATTAAAGGGGCACTATTGCTAAATGTATCTTTTTTTAGACCCTTTAGCATACATATGTGTTGTTGGAGGATTGATGTTTCACATTATGCACTCTTTTTCCCACAATCCTTCAGGGCAAGGTGAGACGCAGTTCCACCCAACGCAGGAACAAGCAGCACTTCCCCTATAAAACAATCACATGGTCAGTCCACCCTCAGTGCTGTTTGTTCCTGCGTCCAGGCAGGTCAGCATCTCCCCAGGGAGTTGGATCTGTGTGCTGGGCTGCAGGTTAAATTCCTTAATGGTGGCTGAGACTGTGAAACCGAGGCAGTCTGGCCGTTTACCCCATGCTGGAATCTATGCGGGTAACCTACCTTTCTTTCCCAGATGGTTGGGAGGCAAGTGTGGAAGGCGCGAGGTCTCCTGGTCTGTCGTTTGGCGGAGGTGGCGGGGATAAAAATGTGAGTGGCAAGCTGAGCGTGGTACTGTGGCGGTGTTCATGCGACCTCGAGGTCGCATCCCTCTTCCGCTTTGCGTAACTTCCGGCGGGTATGCTGGAGTACGCTCTTTATGCCGATCGTCTCCATGATCCTTGCTCCCCGCCCACCGTAGACGTCATAGGCGGGTTGGATAAGGGAGAAGCGCGGGCTGTAATGGCGGCTGCAGAGGAGACTGTGTTTTGTGTTGCACATAAACATGTCAACAACAGACAAGACGGACAGCGCCTCAGCCGCCCAGAAGGTGAGATAGATGGGTTCATCTCTTTCTGTGGCACCTTATGCTTTTTACTGTATGCAAGATACGAGGTTTGGATAAAAGCAGATGTTATAATGTTACTTTTTAAACAGCATGTTCTTTCTGTGCATAGAATATGTTTGTGTTTATATTGCAGGCAAAAACAGGAGAGTCTTCAGACAGACCTAAGCCTCCTACATACAAAAGATGCCCTGTTTGTAACATTAAGATCCCTTTGCCATATGCAAAAACGTTGTCAATTATGTATGGAAAAGGTGTTAGGCGAACAGCCTAGTTCCTCTATTCAGGACACTTTGCAGGCTTTCAGAGAAGAAATCAATGCATCTCTGGCCTCATTTATATCCTCCCTGACAGCGGCTGGTACATCTACTGCAAAAGAGGTTTCTATACCTACTTTGCCAGAGAAAGACGGGCAGGATCAGATAGAAGGTCAGAATAGTTCAGAGGAATCTGATTCCAGGGAACTAGAGTCTGACATATCTTCAAGGTTTAAGTTCCGCATTGAAGATACTGAGACACTAATTGCAGCAATTAATGATACTTTAGAGTTAAATAAAGAGGTAGCTTCCACATTGTCACTACATGATCAATTGTACAAGGGTATGGAAGAGAAGGAAGGCCTAGTGTTTCCGTTGCACAAATCGATTACTTAATCAATTGTGAAAGAATGGAATGAACCCGAGAAAATATTAGTGTCAAAAGCTGTTAAAAGGAGGTTTCCGTTTGCAGCTAATGATACGATTCTTTGGGATAAATGCCCAAAACTGGATACTCCCTTTTCTCAAGTAACTAAACAAGGGGATTTAGCGTTTGAGGATTTAGGGGATCCAATCGATAAAAAAATCGATGCTTATTTAAAAAGATCTTGGGAAGCCAGTGCGGCTACATTTAGACCAGCGGTCACATCCACGTGTGTGTCCAGGACACTTGAACTGTGGATAAACCAGTTGAAAGCCAGTATCTTGGCGGGAGCACCTATGGAACAGCTGTTGAATTCCATTACTATATTGACAAAGGCTGCTGCTTATTTGGCAGATGCCTCGGCGGAGATTGTTAGGTTCACGGCAAGGACAACAGCCTTGGTGAATCCATTTATCAGACAACTGATAAGATTCGGTTATCGGATAGAATTTGCGACTCCTCCTCCGTCAAGATTTGTTATAACAAAAAATCCAAGAGACCCAGGTCTACTTCCAGAGATTCTAAAAATCCTAGAAAACATGTTAAGTCAGAAAGTGATTCGAAAGGTTCCAAAAGCGGAACAAAAAGAGGGGTTTTACTCAACAGTGTTTGTTGTAAAGAAACCATCGGGAAATTACAGACTGATTTTAAATTTGAAAAGTCTAAACCCGTTTATGAAAAAGAAAAAAATCAGAATGGAGTCAATTTTTTCAATAAGGGATCTTTTGTTTCCAGGAGCCTTTATGGCGTCTCTAGATCTCAGAGACGCATATTGGCATGTTCCAATTCACTCGCAATCTCAGAGGTTTCTAAGGTTTGCGTTAAAGGTAAACGGAGTTGTAACACATTACCAATTTGTTTGCCTCCCATTTGGGATCACATCTGCCCCAAGAATCTTTACAAAGGTTCTGGGAGAGGCATTAATCCCGTTGAGACAAAGAGCAGTGCAAATCATCCCTTATCTGGATGACTTTTTGATCTTGGGAAGTTCAGTTCAACAACTGAAGGATCATTTAGAAATCGTCTCAGATCATCTAAAATCTCTTGGATGGATTATGTTTTCTGAAAAATCCAAGTTGGTACCAAACCAGGAGACTTTGTTTTTAGGAATGATGGTAAATTCAATAAAACAAATGATTTTTCTGCCTCCAGAAAAAGTAATGAATCTAGGATTGGCGGTCCAGTCCTTAATAAAGAATCCAGAAGTATCTCTACGAGAGATTTCTCGAGTATTGGGTATGATGTCATCAACAATTGTGGCAGTACCTTGGGCTCTGACACATATCAGACCTCTGCAGAAGTGTCTGTTGGAAAATTGGGACGGTCGTCCTCAAACATTAGATTTCAGGATTACAATTCCACAAATGGTTGTGTCATCTCTTCCTTGGTGGTTGGAGGAATCCAATCTGAGGAAGGGAAGGCTTTGGAAGCAACCTGTAGAGAAAGTCCTAACCACGGATGCAAGTGCGTGGGGATGGGGAGCTCATATGGGTCACAGAGCATTACAGGGAAGGTGGACCAAGTGGGAATCCCAAAAATCATCAAATTTGAGAGAATTAAGAGCAGTGAAACTAGCTCTAATTCAGATACAGGACGAGATTGCACAGAGTCATGTATTGGTCCAATCGGACAACGTGACAGCTGTGGCGTTTATAAACAAGCAGGGAGGTACAAGATCCCAGTTATTACAGGAAGAGGCAGAACAGATTTTTTCATGGGCAGAAAAGAACATATTGTCATTGAAAGCAGTACACCTCAAGGGTACTTTGAATGTGGAAGCAGACAAGCTGAGTCGGAACCAAGTGTTATCCTCAGAGTGGACTCTCAACAAGGAGATCTTTGCTCAAATAATAGGGAAGTGGGGGCTTCCGGATGTGGACCTGCTAGCCACAGAAGAAAATACTCAGGTTCAGAAGTTCTTTTCTCTGAATCCAATGGATCACTGTCTAGCAGTAAATGCCTTCAATCAGAGCTGGGATTTCCCGCTTCTATACGCATTTCCTCCACTGAAGCTGATACCAGCGGTACTCCGCAAATGGAGATCTTGTCGAAACCGGCTACTAGTGATTGCTCCCGTTTGGCCAAGGAGGACTTGGTTCGCAACATTGAAATCCTTGGCAGTGGAAGATCCGTGGATACTTCCGAGCAGACCGGATTTATTGTGTCAGGGCCAGCTTTGGCATCCGAATCCGGATCATTTGAAACTAGCAGTATGGATCCTGAATTGAAGTTGCTGAGAGGTTTGGGAGTATCAGACAAGGTAGCGTCTACTTTGATCAGTAGTCGCAAGGAGGTGACCAGAAAGATATATCTTAAGTATTGGAGAACATTCCATTCTTGGCTGAAAGGTTTAAGATTTAAGTTTGTCGGTCCCTGCTGTCTTGGAGTTCCTTCAAGACGGATGGGATAAGAGTATTTCTCTCAGTACATTGAAAGTACAGATTGCAGCGCTATCTGCTTTTTCAGGTTGGCCGTTATCTTCGTCTCCATTGATTATAAGATTTTTCAAGGCCTTGTCTAGGAAGTCTCCAATTTTTAAACCTTATGTATCCCCATGGGATTTATCTACAGTACTTAAGGGGTTATGTAAGGAACCCTTTGAACCCTTAGGGGATTGTTCTCTTAAATTGCTCACATTGAAAACAGTGTTTTTAGTGGCAATTACGTCGGCTAGAAGAATTAGTGAAATTCAAGCTTTGTCGGTGAAAAGTCCATATTTTCAGGATTTTCAAGGTAGAATAGTATTACAAACAGATCCTAAGTTCTGTCCAAAGGTTATGACGAAATTTCATAGATCTCAAGAAATTGTGCTTCCTACGTTCTGTGTTAATCCGGGTTGTGAAAAAGAAAAGATTTTTCACACCTTGGATATTAGGAGGTGTGTTTTGGAGTATTTAAAAAAGACATCAGAGATTAGGAAGTCTGATTCCTTATTTATTCTATTTTCTGGTAAGACAGCGGGTCAGAGAGCTTCGAAGTCTTCTATTGCTAATTGGATAAAGTTAGCTGTTAGCGAAGCATATAAGGCAATGCAGTTAGATGCGCCAGCCTCATTTAAGGCCCATTCAACCAGAGCAGTGGCATCATCATGGGCAAATAATGCAGGGGCCTCGCCAGAGCAAATATGTCAAGCAGCAACGTGGTCAAGCTTTTCTACGTTCATCCGTCATTACCGAATTGATGCAATGTCGGCTCATGACCAAGCGTTTGGAAGAAAGATTCTCCAAGCGGTGGTCCCACCCTAAGGTTGTATTACTTGTTAATCGTCTCACCTAGCCCTGAAGGATTGTGGGAAAAAATCAGTTAGTACCTGCTAACGCTGTTTTGAACAATCCTTCAGGACAACGATCCCACCCGGGTGTTATTGTCTGTCAGATAGTGGCACGTATGTGGCTTAGTGGAGGTTCACCTGTCGGATACTTGGTATAAAAAGCACTGAGGGTGGACTAACCATGTGATTGTTTTATAGGGGAAGTGCTGCTTGTTCCTGCGTTGGGTGGAGCTGCGTCTCACCTTGCCCTGAAGGATTGTTCAAAACAGCGTTAGCAGGTACTAACTCTGATTTTTTTTCTAATGTATTGGTTTTCTGGCAATAATCATGTAGAGACATGCATTCACGTCAGTTTTGTTACTTTTCCGACGCCACTGCAGCCTATACCATTCTGTGATAGGGAGGCATCTTGTCCTGGATAGTGAGTTGCCGTTATTTTACACCCCTCTGGCCATTTCATTTACCTTCTCCCACTTTGTAACTGCACTATCGAGCAGTTAATGTGCTCACAGCAGCCGCCGTAAAGAGGTGGACGCAGCCTCCTCTCTGCAGCTTAGGATGATGCTGTGAGCGGCTGCGTGTATGCTGCCCGGCCGCCAAGGACCCCCTTTTCTTATGCAGGCAATGAAACGGACACCTGTTGTTGTCCGTTTCCATGGTAACCTGACCGGCTTTTTGCTCTGCGCAGGCTTGCGGTGGCAGCATCAAAGAGCTCACACAAGCGCTGTAGCTGTGTGTTGCTCTTGTTTGTGCAATCATTTGTTTTATTTGAGAAAAGTATTTTTAAAGGTTTTTTAGCTGTCAAAGCAGGTAGTTATTTACTTATGCATTATTAGGTCGTAATAAAGAAAAGTAATTGTATTTTTAAAATATTCATATATCTATATAAATATTGGTGTGTGTGTGTATATGTATATGTGTATGTGTATATGTATATATGTATATGTGTATATATGTATATGTGTATGTGTATATATGTATATGTGTATAGACCACTTTACTTACGGTAAAGTCTTTTCCAGTAGTCATGAGGACAGCACCCCTGGATGAGACTTGTCTCCCTCCCCACTGTGGACAGGAAACTGTTAAAAGAAGAATTTGCATAAGCAATAGGCAGCCACATATAAGATACTACACCTGCCACAGTACCTCAGTTAATAAAAAGATGACACGGACATTTAATGATGCTTACACAAACTTATTTCTCTTTCCTACCCAAATAAGGGCGGGTTGCAGGGGTGCTGTCCTCATGACTACTGGAAAAGACTTTACCGTAAGTAAAGTGGTCTTTCCCAGAACGTCATTTCGGACAGCACCCCTGGATGAGACGATATACAAGAGTTAAAACCTTAGGGTGGGACCACAGCTTGCAAAACTTTCCTTCTGAAGGATAAACCTGCAGAGACAGATACATTAAGGCAATAGTGCTTTACAAACGTATTGTGACTTGACCAGGTCGCAGCTCTGCAAATCTGATCTATAGAGGCCCCTGCCCTCTCTGCCCAAGAAGTCGAAATTCCTCTTGTGGAATGAGCCATGATATAATTGAATTGCTCCCCCTGTGTCTGATATGCTAATGAAATAGCCCAAACAAATGTATACCGTAATCTGTGTAGGATTTAATTAAGGAAGATTTCTCCCAATTAATGATCCAACCTAGATCTTGTAGTAAGACTACTGTCGTAACAATCTGATCTCTTACCGAATTGGGAGATGTCCCCCAAAACAGAAAATCAAGGTAACCCAAAATGTTAACCTTTCTCTGTCTAAGTGTAGCCAGAACCCCAGACATTACCTTCATAAACAACCCTGGAGCTGAGGATAATCCGAAGGGCAAAGCATTAAACTGATACATTCTTACCTCTTCCTCCATCTGGATGGCAAACCTTTTATTGAGAAGACAGATGTATCGGTAATTGAAGATACGCATCTTTTCAGTCTAGAAAGGCTAGGAAATCGTCCTTCTGTAAGAGATGAATAATAGATCAAATCCATCCTGAATTTTCTGTATTTTACCTTCTGGTTTAGACTCTTTAAATTTAGTATGAACTGATAATTTCCCTGTAGCTCCTTTACTAGAAAAAACACAGGGCAATAGAATCCCTGTCCTCTGACATTTCGGTACTTCTCGAATTACCCTTTTTTTTTTTTTTTCTAAACAGGGAAAGGACTTTCGATTGTAGGGCTGAAAACTTTATTTGGTCCTGCAAGCGGGGAGTAATGCAAAAGCTCTTAAAAGGAGGCTGGCTGAACTCTATTCTGTATCCCTCCAAAAAAAAAACACCTTAAGGGCTCTTTCCCACTAAGACGTTGCGTTAGATGCGACGCTAAGGTCACATAACGTGCCCCCAACGCAACGCATGTGAGCTTTGAAGTTGGATGCTATTTAGAGCCACGTTATGCGTCTCCTGATGGGTCTGTGATGCGTACTTTTTGACGCATACTATCGGACGAAAACGGCGCATGCGGCAAAAGACTGGAGAGCACGTGATCGGAAAACTCCGCATCACGTGGTCCTGCCAGCCAATAAGCGGCCGCTCCAGGAAGTTAACACTGCAGTGCATATTAATTAGTCATGTGGCTGGCCACAACAGCAGACTCTCCCCTCCTCTCCTGCAAGAAAAGACAAAAAACACACATTATTGAGCATATGCAAACAGTCTAATGCGGCTAAAACCGTGTATAACGCACAGCATGATGCACTTTCTTTAAACGTCCAGCGTTAGAGTGTAACACAACGTGGGCACTGTGAACAGCCCATTGATTTGTCATTACTGTGAGCTGGGCTGCGTTACAAGCTGCTCTAACCTGCGCCCGTAACGTCCCACTGTGAAAGAAGCCTAAATAACCAATATTTTGTGCACTGTAGTTGCCATGTTTTGAAATTTGCAATTCTCCATCTCACTGGAATACTAGCGTCATTGCTTATCTGACTTCTTGGTAAAAGTGAAGTTGGACTTAGGGCCGGTTCACATTACAAACGCGGACGGCCACGCATGCGGAACGCAACGCGTACGAACGCACGCCATCCGTGTTTGCATGCGTTGCGTGGCTGATCCCATCACTGAAAAGTGAATGGGACAGCCGCGCGTTTTTGCTAAATCTGCGTGCAGCATGCGTTCCCGGACCGCACAGGTCCGGAACGCATGCAGTGTGAACATCAGACAGTGCACTCTGTGCACTGTCTGATGTCGTGCGTGTTGGCCTTCTGCACGCGTTTCCAAAACGCAGCTGGAAACGTGTGCAGTTTGAACAGGCCCTTAGGCTTCTGTGACTTCTAGAGAGCCCATCTCCTGCCCTTAGAGGACTAGGGATCTGACTTATTCTTAGAAGGAGGGACGAAAGGACCGTTTACTTTGAAAAGGTCCTTTCTTAAAGGAATACTATCGATACCCAAGTGTTCTAAAATGACAATGTACAAATAATGTCTAAGTTGCTGTGTAAACATTTTCCTACCTTTCATGTTAAATATCAGAGGCAAAAGCTGTAATTTACTGAGGGTAGGATTAGCTATATTGGGACAAATCAATTGCAGAAGGGGTGTCTACTTCAATGCACAGCCAGAGTTGCATATCGGACTACAGAAAGCAAATATCAAACAAACTCTGAAAGCAAAAAACAGTATGAAAAGCTGTAACAATTAGTTACATTTCCTCTGCTCTCTACAGACACTTCAGTCCGAAACAGGACACAGAAGCTGCAGCTGTTCTCTCTGTCACACACAGTTACACAGAGTTATCTGATCAAGTGTGAGGGGAATTTCCCCTTTCCTCATGGCTCAGAGTCAGTTTTGTCAGTAAAGTTTGAAAGCATTTTGATAACAGTAAACAAAGAGGTTGCTACTAAAATGTATACACCAGTACTTAGCAACACTTCCCAACAATTCCTGTGTCAATTGAAAATATGTGAATCGATAGAATTCCTTTAACAGGAATACTTTTTTTTTTTTTTTTTTTTTTTTTTTTTTTTTTTAATGTGTGTCTGCCGTTCTGTTTAGAGGGTTGTCTAACTGACTCAAACAGCAGACCCCCTTCACAAGGTACACCACATAACTTGATTTTGAAGAATTGTCATCATTCCAAGTTTTTACCCATACACCTCTTCTGGCTGAATTAACTAATGCCGTAGTTCTGGCCATAAGTTTAACCGTATCATCTGAAGCGTCCACTAGATAATTGGAAGCATTCCAAACTTTAGGGAAATCATTCAAAATTTCCCAGAAATCCTCAAAAAAAGTAGGTCAGTTTTGTTTGATACCCTTGAAAAATATGAATCTAATTTAGGCGGGGTTCCCCAAAACCCTGATCTTCAGGAGAAAAAACAACATTTAGATAATGATCTGGGCCAAAAAAAAACTTTTCCTAGATTATCCCACTCCTTAATCCTAATCTTAAGAGTAGAATGGACTGGAATAAGGCGAGAATGAGGATCCGCCAAACTCTCATACATTTGATCCAAAGGTGTCAAAGATTTCTGCTCAGACTTAATACCTATTAGTAAGTCTTTCATTAATTCAGGAAAAAAACATTGCGGTTAGGGCTCTTTTCCACTATGAAATGCGATCGCAACCGCATTTGCGATCCCAATCGCACTTCAATTTCCACTATGCGATTGCGCTACTATACTTATAGTACAGCTCAATTGCATACAATGCAGGAGGATGACGATTGTGCTTTGTCCAAATCGCATCGCAATCAGATTGCACTAATGGAAATTGCTGCTGCAGTTTCCATTGGTTTAACGTACCTCGTGATCAGAATCAAATCGTAACTCGCAGAGTAATGAAAAAAAAGGCCCTTAGTCAGTTTTACTCAAATCTTCCTCCTAGTTTGATACATTTTCTCTGTGCAGAGAGAGTTACTATAAAGGAGGCAGCCCCAGCATTCCTTTACATGTGCATTTTTGTTTAAATTGCCTCTCCTTGCCCTGAATCTGTCTAGTTCTTTTAAACAATCTATTTAATTGCTGCAGCTTAGAAGAACTTCAAGAATGTTACACATGC